>NW_023413103.1:0-5265 GCF_903995425.1 Onychomys torridus
TGTTGTTCCTTTCTCATTAGCATTGAGAAAATTCAAAGTTAATAGAGCATTGTGCAGTCTATTTCTGGGGGGGGGGGTTGTTACCCTTTTCTGTTTATTTAGTATGTCCTTTAGAGTTCTGTTGGTTCTTTCTATAACTGCTTGGCCTGTAGGATAATGTGGTATACCTGTAATATGCTTTACATTATAATAAGCAAAAAACTGCTTCATTTTAATAGAGACATATGCTGGAGCATTGTCAGTTTTAATTTGCTCAGGTATACCCATGATGTACATAACTTCTAGCAAATGAGTGATTATAGAATCAGCTTTTTCAGAACTCAAAGCAGTTGCCCATTAAAATCCTGAATAAGTATCGATAGTATGGTGTACATATTTCAATTTTCCAAATTCTGCAAAGTGTAACACATCCATCTGCCAGATTTCATTCCTCTGAGTACCCTTTGGGTTACATCCTGCTGGTAATGGTGTCTGATTGTAGAAGGAACAAGTAGGACATTTCTTTACAATTTCCTTGGCTTTTAGCCAGGTTATGGAAAAATCCTTTTTTAAACCTTTACCATTGACATGATGTTTCTTATGAAATTCTGAGGCCTCCAGCACATTCCCTATCAATAATTTATCAATCTCATCATTACCTTGTGCTAAAGGGCCTGGCAGACCAGTATGGGATCGGATATGAGTTATATATAAAGGATGACTCCTTTCCCTGATTGTATCTTGTAATTGAATAAATAGTGAAGTTAATTCTGAAGCATCAGGGATAAATTCTGCAGTCTCAATATGTAATACCACTCTTTCAGCATACTGAGAGTCAGTAACTATATTGAGAGGTTCTGAAAAATCCATTAATACCAACAGAATAGCATACAATTCCGATTTTTGAACTGAATTATAAGGACTTTGAACCACTTTACTTAAATTTATGATTTGTAACCTGCCTTTCCTTGTTTGTTGGCATCTGTATAAAATGTCCAAACTCCAGATATGGGTTTTTCACGTACAATTCGAGGCAAGATCCAATCAGCTCTCTTTATAAGATCAATTCTATTGCTTTTAGGATATTTGCTGTTAATTTCTCCCAAAAAATTCCTGCAAGCTCTTTGCCAAGGTTCACTTTCTGTCCATAATTTTTCAATGTCCTCTTTAGTTAAAGGTACAACAATTTCTGCTGGATCTATTCCTGCTAATTGATGAAGTCTCAATTTTCCTTTCAAAATTAAGTCAGATTTTTTCCACATAAGTTTTTAATTTTTTATTTGGTTTATTTGGTAAAAATATCCATTCCATTATAATATCTTCTTTCTGCATTAATACTCCTGTAGGAGAATGCCTAGAAGGTAAAATAACCAAAATGCAATCCAGCTTTGGATCAATACGATCTACATGTCCTTCATGTACTTTTTTTTTCTACCAAGGCCAATTCTTTCTCAGCTTCAGGTGATAATTCTCTTGGACTATTTAAGTCCTTGTCACCTTCTAAGGTTTTGAACAAATTATTCAGTTCATCATTTTTTTTACCCCAACAATAGTTCATAGATGAGAAATGTCCCCAAATAATCTTTGAAAGTCATTAAGAGTCTGTAAGCGATCTCTCCTAATTTGTACCTTTTGAGGTCTAATTTTTTGTAGCTCTATTTTATATCCTAAATAATTAATAGAATCTCCTCTTTGTATCTTTTCAGGGGCAATTTGTAATCCCCAGCAAGGCAATATTTTCTTTACTTCTTCAAACATTCTTTCTAAAGTATCTGCATTTGAGTCAGCTAGTAAAATATCATCCATATAATGATAAATTATAGATTTAGGAAATTTTTTACGTATCACTTCCAAGGGCTGTTGTACAAAATTGGCACAGGGTTGGAGTATTCAACATTCCCTGTGGGAGGACTCTCCATTGAAATCTTCTATCCGGTTGAGAATTATTGTAAGTAGGCACCGTGAAAGCAAATCTTTCTCTGTCTTTTTCTTGTAGGGGTATTGAAAAGAAACAGTCTTTTAAATCAATAACTATGAGAGGCCATCCTTTAGGTAACAGAGTAGGCAAGGAATTCCAGATTGTAGAGAGCCCATTGGCTAAATTACTTTGATATTGCTCTAAGGTCTGTTACCATTCTCCATTTACCAGATTTCTTCTTTTTAATAACAAATACAGGAGAAAATTCCCTGGGCTAGGTAGATTCTTCAATATGCTGAGGCATTTAATGCTGTTCTTCTATACCAGATCTTCTTAAAGCCTGGAGTTTCTCTGTGTTAAAGGCATTGAAAAATGAACCCATACAGGCTTGTCTGTAACCATTTTAGAAAGTAAGAGGTTGGTGGCCTTTGAAGATCAATCAGTTTTTGTGCCTGTTCTGTATAATTAGGATGGCTGTGTAGTGGATAGCCATCCAGCAATTGGGCCTGGAAGTTTCCCACCCCCCACTGAGGGCTTTCGGTAATGGTCACATTGCAACACGACAAGGCGGGTGGGGAGGAAGCGGAAGAACTCACGGTCCGGGAGAAGCTTCACTTCGTGGGTTCCCGACTCTGGGAACGCTGGAGTAGACCGGCAGAGTTTCTCGCAAGGAACAATCGGCCGGATTGTGCTATACCCCCTTGCCAGACTCTGTAACTACCCTCCCTCATTTGTAAGTACCCCCCCCCCCTCCTGTTGTAAGTACCCCCCCCCCCCCACCGGGGCTCCCCCCCCCCCCCCCCCTTCCTTCCGCCCCCCCCCCCCCCTCCGTCCACAGAAAATAACCTCCCTTTTAACTACGTGGACGTGGCCCTTACCCATAATTTCACCAATTCATCACCAATAATCGGTAGCTCACGTGGGGCAAATTCCAAAGGGCCTTAGGCGGCTCCTCCCTCAGCCTACCTCCGCTGGCTGGCAGGTACCTAAGCCCTTTGCCGCTGGGAGCACAAAATTCGGTTGCTACCATTTAATCTGACTTCGGGCGGAGGGTGCTTGGCTACAGTACTATCGTTTCTCGCACTTCCAAAATGTAAATCCTAACATCTGTTGCCTTCCCTTATTTTCTGCCATTCCTGTTAATCTGCTATATAGTTTACTATCTTTAACCATCTTTCTAATCAATCATGATTAGACAAATGAGGGAGCGAAGATGTTTGGGAAAATACATGTTTAAATGATTACTCTGCCTCTCTCTTAGCTAATTTACCCACGAAAGTATCACTGCTTAGACCTTACTCGATAAATGATACAAAGCACATCTTGAACTCATGCTGAAGAAAATGAGAAGAATATAAAACACGAAGTGAATGATGCTAACATCCTATGGAGGAACATGTCTAAAAGAGTATTGATGGGTTAAAGAGGACATTTAAGACAGCCCATCCACTCTCTTTGAAAAAGTGCAACGAAGTTGTCCTCCACCTAATCACGACGCCCAATTAAATCTTGAGAGCTTGTCCCTTTAGTCATTATATCGCAGCTGCCGCAGCCAGGTTGCCAGCAGGCCCTTGCTTTGGGAGCTATACAACGCCTCCTTGCTGGCTGATAACGTGCTACCTGCACCCCCAAAACCAGGAAAGGTAAGCTTCTTTCAAGAGTAAAAGTACTTGATTAATTTTACACTTAAAACTGAACTAACAAATTTTGAGTATTTCTTGTAATATTGGCTGACAACATTACTCAGCAAGAATTTAATAACTTTTGCCTGTATGACTGAAATGACATTTTCCTGGAAATATACGCCCTCCCTAGACATAATCTGGCCTGTACCATTTTGAACATTCATTGTAATATTCACAACAGTGTTCGAATTAGCCGACTGGGGTTTAATACTAAGAACAAAGGATGAGTTCATTATTGGGGCGGATACAGGCTTAAAAAAGATAACAATGAAGGCTTCAGAAAGAAAGATTGCTGTTCTATGGAATCTGCGTGAAGACTTCATAAAAAGTATTCTCTTTCTGGAAATCTGCTAACCAGGATTTACAGGCTTTAAAAGGTTAAGCAATGAAGGCTTACATGAAAAAGAAGTTCTGTCTATTGGAATCTGCTGACCAGGACTTACATAAAAAAGATTCTCTTTCTGGAATCTGCTAACCAAGATTTTCAAGGTTTTAAAAGTTAGCAATTGAAGGCTTACAGTAAACAATGATTCTGTCTATAGGAATCGTGCTGGACTCAGGACTTAACATAATAAAGGATTCTCTATTTTTCTGGAATCTGCTAACCGGATTTACATGGCTTTAAAAGTTAGTCAATGAAGGATTACAGAAAAAAATCTGTCTATGGAATCTCGCCTGACCACGGATTTACAGGTTTTAAAAGATAGCAATGAATGCTTACAGAAAAGATTCCTGTTCTCTGGAATCTGCTAACATCAAAATTTAACAAAACGAAGCTTAAACCCAAAATCGCTTTTTATTGAATAATAAATAATGATATAATGGATTAAGAACATCTAAACGTCTCCAGAGTGAAGTTGTAGCTAACTCAACACTATTATAAGGAAGATAAAGATTATCATGTACTTGATAAGATAAGGTCCAACTAGACTCATGGTGTTTCAGAAGAATAAAACGTTCCCATGATTCCATGAAAATCTGGAATCCCTTATCAAGAGAGGAGGTTTTTACTGGTCCCTGGAACAGACCCTAGGTGCTCGTTACAAGCCCTGGCCGGAAACTCCTCAATAAACATGACAAGGGACCTATATAAACAGAAGGGCAAAGACCATAGTCGGGTTGTAACATCTCCAAACATGCTCTCTTCATACCAATGGTCTTATCCCTGTTATTCATCCATGGAGAAAGCCAGCAATGGACAACACACCCTGAGCCTATACGACATTAGTACATTACAACCAATTTTCAACAAGGGACTTTAAAAATATAAGGAAGCATAGTTACATATGGCGAACACTCCACAGTAATCGTAAAACGATGTTTAAATTCGTGGTCTACCTCACATTAGAATCATTCCAGATGACTTGGCATCAGTTAATTGTCAGCTGTTCTAAAAGAATATAAGCCAGCAGTTACAGTGGAGAAAGCTGGTTGAGAGAAGAGGCAGAGAATATTTAGAACAACAAGGTAAACTCAAGAGTTTGAGAATCTCCCCAATTGATCAACATACTTGGTGGAGGGATGTTTCGCTGACAGGAATGTACAAGTCAATTTTGATGAGCATAATACATATCCTATACCGTAGAGCAAGCTTCTAAATGCTTGGGAAATTTCCAGAAAACCTGGAAAAGCATTGAGTATACACAGACAGATATTTTCAGGGACTGCATGAACCCTTCACTT
>NW_023413104.1:0-1534 GCF_903995425.1 Onychomys torridus
CAATATGTATATTTTGAATATTAGAACTTTATCAGGTGAGAAATTATGTTTTACCTAATTTCTACGTGCAATATGAATATATTTGATATTTGATCTTTATCACTTGGGAATTTTTTGTTTTTCTGATTACTTGTGTTTAATTTGGATATTTCGGATATCAGACGTTTATCAGATGAGAATTGTTGTTTTTTTTTATTTCTAGGGTGCAATATATACATTTTGTATATAGACCTTTTTCAGGTGAAAATTTTTGTTTTATTTAATTTCTTGAGTTCAATCTATATATTCTGGATATTAGACCTTCATCAAGTGAAAATTTTTGTTTCATTTATCTAATAATGTTCAATATGTATATTTTAGATATTAGACCTTTATGAGATAAGTATTTTTGTTTTACTTATCTGATTTCTTGTGTTCAATATGTATATTTTGGATATGACTTTTATCAGATGAGAATTTATGTTTTATTTATGTGATATCTTGGGTTCAATGCGTATATTTTGGATACTAGCCCTTTATCTGATCATAATTTCTGTTTTATTCATCTGATAATTTCTGTTTTATTTATCTGATTTCTTGTGTTCAGTAAGTACATTTTCAATATTATAACCTTTTATATGAGAATTTTTGTTCTGTTTTTCTGCTTGCTTCTTTTTAATATATATAATTTGGATATTATACTTTTTGTTTTATTTATTTGATTTCTTGGGTTCAATATGTATTTTGGATATTAGACCTTGATCAGATCAGATTTTGTTAATTTTTTGTGTTCCATCTGTATATTTTACATAACAGACTTTTATCAGATGGAAATTTGTGTTTTCTTTATCTATTATGTTCAATATGTATAATTTGGATATTAGAGCATTATGAGATGAGAAATTATGTTTTATTTACATGATTTCTTGGGTCCAGTACCTATGTTGTTGAAGTTAGAACATAATCAAATGAAGATTTTTGTTTTATTTATCTGATTTTTTGTTCAATATGTATATATCGATATATACATTTATCACATGAGATTTATTTATTTATCTAATTTTTGTGTTCAATAAGTATATTTTAGGTATTATGCCTTTATAAGATGAGAATTTGTGCTTTATTGAACTTCTAGTGTTCAATATGTATATTTTGGGTATTAGAATTTTTACAGAGAAACATTTGTTTTATTTAATTTCTTGTCCAATAAATATATTTTTGATATTTCAGCTTTATCTGATGAGAATTTTGGTTTTATGTATCTGATTCTTGGTTTTCAAAGTGTTTTTCTAGTTATTAGACTTTTCACAGGATAGAAATTTTATATAATTTCTTGTGTTCAATATATACATATTGATATTAGACTTTAATCAAATGAAAATTTTGGTTTTATTTATCTGTTTTCTTGTGATCAATGTCCATATTTTGGATCTTAGATATTTATGTTCAGAGAATTCATTCTTTAATTTTTCACTCAAAAATTATGATATGTGACCATTATTACATGAGAACTTTGTTTTTTTATGATTTCTTATGTTTAATATGTATATTTTGG
>NW_023413105.1:0-15101 GCF_903995425.1 Onychomys torridus
CATCAACAGCAGATGCTGATTCCAGGCAGGTGTCAGGGCTTGGGCAGTGCAGGGAAAAGATAGTTCATGTGTGAGCCTTGAGAGCACAGGGGAGGAATAAGGACTCACCTGCAGCAGAACTGGGCAAGGAAGGGCCCAGCCTCTAAAACTCATTACACAGCGATTGGTCATGGCAACATGTAAATCCAGTGTTATATTATAATGGGTAAAAGTCTTATTGAAGCATCCAGTAGAACAATCCTGCTGCCCAAACAAACAGATGTCATAACCTGTACAAGAAAAGTAACAAGGGTCAAACCCATTTGTAAAATCAAAGTCTCAGAAAAAGGTGAATTTGGCTGGGCGGTGGTGGCGCATGTCTTTAATCATAGCACTCGGGAGGCAGAGGCAGGTGGATCTCTATGAGTTCAAGGCCAGCCTGGTCTACAGAGCAATATCCAGGAAAGGCGCCAAGCTGCACAAAGAAACCCTGTCTTGAAAAACAAAACAAAACAAATAAAAAAGGTGAATTCGACTCCCTGGTGAAATGCATGCCAGCCACACTGAGGTGACTGTAGTTACCACCTATCAACCTGTAATCTGGCCTGCAGGCACGCCTCCCATTCCCCAAATTACTGACTGGAATTTTACAGTTCAAATCTGCTCATTCCTGAATATGTTTTCCAAAAAGCTATAAAGAGCATGCAGAGACACCTCCCCAACCCCCACTCAAAAAAAAGTCTTCTTCTGGCAAAGAATGGTAGGCAACCAGTACCAAATGGAAAGGGTCTTCTGAATTTGCACAGAAACACACCTCCCTAGTCTCTGCTTTGTCCCCAGGAGTGTACAGAAGGGCTGATTCACTCCTGAGCAACAAACAGGATGACCCCAACATCTCCTAGGCTTGACATACCTTTAGACACTACCAGTATGGCACATTCCTGGTCATCTTTAGCCTCACAGGTGCTTTCTCCTTTCTCACACTTTCCATCAGCATTTAACAGGTCACACTGCAAACATGTAAGAGCTGAAAAGGCAAAATCGAGGATAAGAGGTTCAACCAGAGCACCACCTCAAGGATGAGACCGGAGCTGAGCCTGTGGCTATAATCAATAAGTAAGAAACAATGACCAAGGAAAGAGCTGGGTATATGCTGAGCTGACCTCTAAAGGGTAGCCCATGACCTTGGGCACTAGGAAGGGATTTGAGAAGAGCCAAGTTTCTCCAGGTCAAACACCGTGAATGAGGTGGGCTGTGAGGAGGAAGCACAAAGCTCTGATGTGGGGAGCTTGAGCCTGCCGCCTGTGACCACACAAGTGCTCCCATCACTTCATTGCCTTATCCTTTCAAGGACCTTCCTCGCGTCATTTCCAATACAAATTTAGGTCTATGCACAGGAAAGCTGGAGGAATTGAGGTGTTTGCTTGTTAAGAATGAGGAGGTGAGCTGAAGGACCAGGAGAAAGGACACCAGAAGCAGAGGCATGACAGAGGATTTGGAGACGCCCATACTGTATGCAACAGAGGGATGAGAAGAAAGGAGCAGTGAGGATATGGAGATGAAGGCTGTGGGGTCCACGAATAAAAGCAGTCAGGGCTTACATCTTATTCCTGACCTCCAAAACCCAGTACCCTTTGACAGTATGTCTGCCCACCAGCACTGGACCCTTCCATCTGCCAGTATCTCACCATGGAGGAAGCCCACCACCAGGGAGAGACCCAGCAGGAGCAACAGGAAGTGCTTTTCCATGGCAGTGGGATCCCACGTTAAGAGAGCAGCAGAGAGCAGGACAGAGCACTCAAGGACTAGCCTCAGAGTGCATGCTTATATATGAGCTCAGCTAGAAAGGAAGCCAATGGGATCCCAAGCCAGTGGGCTGAGCAGATAGCCCCAGGGAAACATGGATGCTACGTGCTTCTCTCTGCCTGCTCCTTCTCCATCCCTACCCAGTGGTTCAAGTACTTCCGGATTCCTGTCCCACAGTCTAGTTCACTAACTTTCAAATGGGGATTACTAGCTGTGAGATTGGAAGGAATCTTGAGACTGGGTGGCTGAGGAGCCTAGACGGTGCTACACACACTAGGCTATGACTCCACATAGAAGAAGACTGTAACCTTCTACCACTACATCCAGATGTTAAATTCTCTGACTCTTTGTGAATGGGATACATGTCTAGGTATATTTAAATCACTGAAACCCAAACTGCAGATTTGGTTCCTCTTCTGTGTAGACTCCAGTCATCTTCCTGGGGACAAGATAGAAAGACAAGACAAACTACAGGGTCATGGAAGGAAAGTGTGATGGGAAAACAGGCCTTTCATTCTGGATCTGCTTTCCCTGTCCCACTGATGGTGCCAGGAAACTTAAAGTACCACTGATGGAGCCAAAATCACACAGAGACCATGTGTGCTTCCTAAAAACCTCCCAGAAAGTTAAAAGACACTAGCAATCTGTGCTTACTTAGCATCAAAATGATGTGTAACTTTGTTGGAAGGTTTTTTGGTTAGAGGTCGAAGTGTATCATGACATGACAGCTTTTTCCAAAGCTCAAGGGCATGGGGACTCCTCCTCCCCCTCAGCCAGATTTCCTGTTCTCTTCCTGTCCTTATCTTGAGAATGTCCTTGGATGCAGAGGATTGACCTTAGCTGAATGTTGTCTTTAAGACCGGATGCCAGGTTTATCTCTATGGTGACCCTTGGCAGTTTCCTGCTAGAAGCCTTTACCCTGCTGCACACATGGTAAGTAAGACTTATGCTAGGAGCTTTCTACAGGACCCTGCTGTCACATAGGAAGCCTTGTGATAGAAGTGTACCACTTAATGCAAATTAGAGTTTCAATTCAATATATTTCCTATATATATTTATGCTGGAATAAAGCTGAGCTGATTCGCCAAAGTCTTCTCTCAGAGGGCTGTCTCCATCACACCCACAGCCATCTGAATCCTGTTCCCACATCTGCTCCCAGCACCCTCATTGACCAATGCACCCATGATCCTGAGGAAGATGCAGAACCTCAATAACGTTGTGTTCTCTTCCTCCTCCTCTCACTCCTAAATTGGAGCAGTGCTGCACATTTAAACTTACCTTTGGACCTGTCAGAACACTTTATACCCCCACTGTAGAGACAGTGAAGACGGTGCCTCAACTGCCTGATGGAAGTATTCCTTCCAACCTAGACATCCTTTCTACAGACTCAGGGAGCACAGGTGTCCTCCCCAGTGAGACTTGGTAGTCAAGGCCACTACTTCAGGAGAAGTAGAGGAAAATCTCCCAAATGTCAGACAATATCAAAATATTCAAGGGGTTCAATCAAAATTTAATATAGACCTTATGTTAGCTATTTTTGGTTGTTGACTTGACTACATCTAGAATTAACTAAATACCAAGTGACTGGGTACACCTGTGAGGGAGTTTTCTTAATTAAATCATTTGAAGTGGGAAAGCCTGATTTTAATCTCGATCTTTTGAGATGGGAAGATCCATCTTTAATCTAGGCTACACCTTCTGGGGCAGTCTATGTAAAGGAAATAAAAGAAGGAAGCCTTTGTTCTTGGCTGGCTTGCCTACTTCTTTGGGATTCTGGAATATACTGAAGATCAGATGAAATGTCAAACACGATGGACTGAACAACTACTGGATTCTTAGATATTGTTAGTAGGCAGCCATTGTTGGACTAACCTGATGCATCCTGTAAGTCACTCTAATAAGACTCCATTCAATCAGTTCTGTTCCATTAGAGAACCCTGACTATAACAGACCTCCTGGGTGGCTTTATACCTAGGAAGCTTTTTCAATTAGTGTGAGTTCGCTCAGCTCCCACAGACTCTTTATTTTGTTTTTCATTATGTTGTCTGTCTTCAGCTTCTGCTTGCTAAATCTTCTGGCTTTCCACACCCCATGATACCCACTCTCTTCCTTTGCAAAATTTAGCTCAAGGCTTTTCGGCTTACAACCCTGTGACACTATGACAGATCTGTGCCAACCAGAGACCTCAGGTGTACCTTCTCAGCTAGAATACAGTATCAGAAAAAAAATGAGACCTTTATCCCATCACTGATCATATAGGGGGAAAATGTAGAGACAAAAAGATTAAAAATAAAAGGCAAAATGGCCACCAACAAACAGGCTCAGACTGACTGCTTGGAGCCTGACATGGTGACTTATGATTCATTCTCTGAAAATTTGGAATCTAATTCCTAATGCCCACAAATGCCTCTCCCTAAATAAACAGAGTTGGGAAATAACATGAAATGTTATAAAATGTACCACATAAGAAAGCAGTGAGATACTAACTTCTTATTTATTCAAATACCATGCCACAGAATAGGCATTTGAGATGAGAACAAGTGACCAATTCCACCCCCCCATTCTTTAATAATCTGATTTTTCTGCAGTATATGTCTTTTCTTTTCTTTCTTTTTAATTTCCTGTCTGATAAAGACTTTACCACTTAACCTTGTCTCAATGTTCCCAGTACAATGGCAGACACAGTATAGAATTAAGGACATATCTTCTATTTTGCTACCTACAGATTCTTTGAATGCACTCCCTCCTCTGAAAAGGCATTGGCTAACAAGCTGCCTGGGAGACTGAAGTTTCTATATTCTCTCCCAGATCAAACTCACCTACTGAAGGTTTGTGCTATTCTTCTTTCCCTATATAGTCACACAGTGGTTTCATTATCCTTCCACTTTTGAAATGGTTGTTATGAAAGCAACTAGTCTAACTTTATCAATTATAGGAGGCATCTCCCCAGATTGGGAACCAGAATCATTTTGTGGATGTGTTCCCTTGTACAGAGATGGAGCCAGAGCGAATGTCACAGATCCCACTGTGATGGGTGATACATTGGGACCACTGCATCCTGTTACCTGAGCCTTCATAGCCAAGACATCTAAAAGTCCTAGTGTGCTAGATACAACATCAGCTGCTGCTGAAGTCAATGCCTCTCTATAGCTCTGTCTCTCTGCACCACATAGGTGGTTCTACATGTGAACCCCAGACTGACAGTCTTATTCCTTCCCCCTACAGGCATCAGAGACTGCCTGACTACAGCGGGGCTGTCCATTACACTTAACCTATTTTGGCACAGAACCTCCCTGGTTCTTCTGAAACTTGTAAAAAGGTCCTTGCTCTGTCCTGTATGCCTGGACATTCCTCAGAGTCCTTGCTTATCCTACTGTCTATCTGTCCCATCTATAGCATCAAGTGCTCTCCCCAAATATTTCTTCCCTGACATTACACTCTGCCACTGTCTTTGATACCTTCTACTGCTAATGGAACTAAGGAATTTTTTTAGACAGTTTGTTTATAGAAGATATGACTAAAAAGAAAATTCTTAAAAAAGCTTAATGCTTTAAAAAATCCATAACTATTCAATACAGCACCTGGAAAGTTCTAGCTAGAGCAATAATACAACTAAAGGAAATCAAGGGGGTACAAAATTGGAAAGGAAGAAGTCAAAGTATTATTATTCACAGATGATTTGATAATATATGTAAGTGATCCCCAAAACTATCAGGGAACTCCTAATGATAACACCTTTAGTCAAATGGCTGGATACAAGACTAACACACACACACACACACATACACACACAAATCAGTAGCTCTTCTATATACAAATGATGAAAGAGAAATCAGTAAATCTACACCCTTTACAATAGCCTGAAATGATATAAAGTATCTTGGTGTAACTCTAACCAAGAAAATGAAAGACCTGTATGACAAGAACTTCAAGTCTTTGAAGAAAGAAATTGAAGAAGATATCAGAAGATGGAAAGATCTCCCATGCTCATGGATCAGTGGGATTAACATAGTAAAAATGGTCATCTTACCAAAAGCAATCTACATTAAAATCCAACACAATTCATGTGCAACCTTTAAAGAGTAATACTCAACTTCATATGGAAAAATAAAAATTTAAGATAGTGAAAACAATTCCTGTATGAAAAAAAAGAACTTCTGGAAGAATCACCATTCCCTGATTTTAAGCTCTACTACAGATCTATAGTAATAAAAAACACATGGTACTGGCAAAAAAAAAAAACAACAAAAACAAAAAAAAAAAACAACAGACACATGGATCAATGGAATCGAACTGAAGACCCAGATGTAAATCCACATACCTACAGACACATGGCTATGTTTTGTTTTGTTTTGTTTCACCAAGAAGTCAAAATTATACCTCAGAAAAAGAAAGTATCTTCAGCAAATAGTGCTGGTCTAACTGGATATAGTTTGTGAAAGAATGCAAATTGATCTATGTTTGCACAAAACTGAAGTCCAAAGGGATCAAAGACCTCAATATAAATCCAGACACACTGAAACCCAATAGAAGAAAAAGTGGGGAGTAATCTTGAATGCACTGGCACCAGAGCCAACTTCCCTGAACAGAACACCAACAGCACAGGTACTAAGATCAACACTTAATAAATGAGACCTCATGAAACTGAAAACTTCCATTAGGCAAAGGACACCATCAAAAGAACAAAACAGCAGCCTACAGAATGGAAAAAGATCTTCATTAACCATCACATCTGACAGAGGGCTGGTTTCCAAAATATATAAAGAACTGAATAAACTTGCTATCAAACAAACCCAAATAATCCATTTAAAAAATGAAGGGCAGATCTAAAACAGGGAATTCTCAACAGAAGAATCTCAAATGGCTGAGAAACACCTAAGGAGATGTTTCAACATCCGTAGCCATCAGGGAAATGCAAATCAAAACTACTCAGAAATTCCATCTCACACCTGTAGGAATCACTAAGGTCAAAAACACAAGTGACAGCTCATGTTAGAGAGGATGTGGAGCAAGGGGAACACTCCTCCATTGGAGGTGGGAGTGCAAACTTGTATAGCCACTTTAGAAGTCAATGTGGTGGTTCCTCAGAAAACTGGGAATTAACCTACCACAAAACCCAACTTTATTTGGCATAATACCAAAGGTTGCTCAACTGGTAATCAACCTACCACAAGACTCAGCTATACCACTCTTGGGCATAAAACCCAAAGGATGCTCAATCATACCACAAGGACACTTGCTCAACTACATTTATAGCAGCTTTATTTGTAATAGCTAGAGCCTAGAAACAACCAAGATGTCCCTCTACAAGGAACAGGTAAAGAAAAATGTGCTACATTTACACAACAAAATATTACCCAGCTGTTAAAAACAAGGACACCAGGAAATTTGAAGGCAAATGGATAAAATTGGAAAAGTTAATCCTGAGTGACGTAATTCAGACTAATAAAGACAAACATGATACATCCTCACTCGTAAGTGAATATTGGTTGTACATAAAGTATAACTATGCTATAATCCACAGACTCAGAGGGACTAGGTAATAAGGAGAGTTCATGGGTGGTGGGGGAACACCTAGATCTCCTTGGGAAAAGGAAACAGAAGAGATTTCATGAGTGGACTGAGGGCAGGTGGGGATGGGAACATGAGCAATCAGGTTGGGGTCATGGAAGAGGAGAATGCTGAAGGGGGACTACTGGTGAAGGGCATTTCGGGGTTAGGCAAAAGCCTGATTCAGGGAACATCCCAGGAGTCCATGGGGAGGACCTCAGCTTAGATTCCTAGCAATAGTGGATAAGTAGCCTGAACTGGCTGTCTCCTGTGACCAGATAGGGGCCTGGCCCAATTGTCATCAGTGAGGAGTCATCCAGAAACTGATGGAGGCAGATGGTGAGACCTCCATAGCCAAACATTAGGTGGAGTTTGGGAATCTTGGGGAGAAAGAGAAAAGAGTGTAGGAGTCAGAGAAGTCAAGGAAACAAAGGGAAGGCTCACACAATCAACTAATCTGGGCTCACAGAGGCTTGCAGAGACAGAACCAACAATCAGTGAGTCTGTATGAAAGTTACCTAGGCACTTTGGAAACATGTTACAGTTGTGTATGTTGGTCCTCTTATGGGACTCCTAACAGTGGGAACAGAGGCTATCTTCTCACACTGGGTCACCTTGTCCAGCTTTAATACATGGGGAGGTCTTATTGCTACTTGATATGCCATGTTTTATTGATACTCAATAGGAAATCTGCCCTTTCCACAATGGAGATGGAAGAGGAGGGGACTAGGGAGGGTGTGTGAGGGGGAATGTAGGAGAGGAAACTGGAAGGGGAGGATGTGGGGAGGAGGATGAAGCTAGGATATAAAATAAATAGATGAATATAAAAAAGAAAGAAAAGAAAAGAATCTTTTCCAATTGCAGATCAATTGCTTTAAAAAGGGTGGGAGACAACAGTCCAATTAAGAAATGGGATATAGAAATAAACAGAGAATTCTCCACAGAGGAAGTTCAAATTGCTGAAATGACATTTAAGGAATTGCTCAACATCACTAATTATCCAGGAAATGCAAATTAAAACGACTCTGAGATATCACCTTATACCTGTCAGAATGGCTAAGATCAAAAGCACAGAAGAGAGCTTATGCTGGAGAGGATGTGGAGCAAGGGGAAACTCTCCTCTACTGCTGATAGGAATGCAAGCTTTTACAGCCACTTTGGAAATCAGTATGGCGCTTCCTTAGAAATTGGGAATCCATCTCTCCCAAGACCCAGCTATGCTCAATCATACCACAAGGGCAATTTGCTCAGCTATGTTCATATCAGCTTTGTTTGTAATAGCCAGAACCTGGAAACAACCTAGATGCCCTTCAACTGAAGAATGCATAAAGAAAATATGGTACATACACACATGGAGTACTACTCAGCAGAGAAAAACAATGACATCGTGAGGTTTGCAGGCAAATGGATGGATCTAGAAAAAACCATCCTGAGTGAGGTAACCCAGACTCAGAAGGACAAACATGGTATGTACTCACTCATAGGAGGATACTAGATGTAAAAAAAAGATGACCAGACTGCTACAACAACTCCAAGGAGGCTACCTAGAAAACGGGACCCCTAGGAAAGACCCAAGGATCACCAATGACAGAGAAATAGATGAGATCTACATGAACAACCTGGATGACAGTGGGAGTAATGAAGGGCAAGATTTGAGGGAAAGAAAGCTCAGGGGGATCAGGAGATCCCAGCTGGATCAAGAACAAAAAGGGAGAACAAGGACTGACAGACCATGATAAATGAAGACCACATGAGACCAGGAATAGACAGAGTGCTCAAAAGGTCCCCAGAAATCCACAATGATATATCCCTGTGTAGTCTGCTGGCAATGGGTCGAGAGAAGGCCTGATCTGACTTAGTCTGGTATTCAGTGGACAAACACCCTAACAGTCGTCTTGGAACTCTCATCCAATAACTGATGGAAGTGGATGCAGAGATCCTCAGCCAGGCCCCTGGTGGAGCTCCAGGTGTCCAATTGTTGAAAAAGAGGAGGGTCTGCAAGAGCGTGAATTGTTGAATCCAAGATTGCAAAAAGCACAGGGACAAATAGCCAATCAAAAGAAAGCACATGAATTATGAACCAAAGGGTGTGGAGTCCCCAGCTGGATCAGGACCCCTGGATAAATGAGACCATTGAATAGCTTGAACTGTTTGGGAGGCATCCAGTCTGTGGGACCAGGATCTGTCCTTAGTGCATGAGCTGGCTGTTTGAAACCTTGGGCTTACACATGGATACTTTGCTCAGTCTGGAAGGAGGTGACAGGACCTGCCTGTACTGAATCTACCAGGATTAAATGAATCCCTAGGGGTGCCTTGATCCTGGAGTACATGGGAATGGAGGGGAGGGGCTGGGGGGAAGACAGAGGTGGGGGCAGGAGGGGGGAGGACAGGGGAACCCATGGCTGATGTATAAATTTAAAACACATAATAATAAAGAAAAAAATTAGTTTTTAAAAAAAGGATGGGAGAATAGATAGGCAAACTTGCTCACCTTGTTAACAGAGTAGTTAGGGTCAAGCGTGTGTGTGTATTTTCCATGTGTAGTGTTATTATATTCCTTTAAGGAAAGCTTTGAAGGTGTACACACTTGTTGGACATTAGAAAACAAGTTCAAGAGAATAATGCAATGAAGCATTATTTAATATACAACTCTGAAGAAAGGAACTCTGGCATACAGATTGTGCAAAGATGGCTGTTGGCATGCTGATTTGGCACAAGAGAATGGTTTTAAAATCTTTGTTCAGAAGAAATTCCTGTCCTCTCCTCTTTTAGGTCAGAACTTGCACCCTCCCAAGATGGCCATCTCATTGGTCTAGAACACAAAACAATACCCAGTAAACAGTTTGGGGCTTGAGGCCAGTCCCCTTTTCTGATCCTGGGCTCAGTCACATAACTGTCTAGCTCCCAGAGACTTGAGGCAAGCAGGTTGAGCCCCCACCTGAAGTAAGGAGAGGCCTAGTGCCTCCAGCAACTCCATTCAAAATGGACAGTGCAATCTGCTTCTTACACTGTGAGCCAGGACTGGCAGAAAATTCCATTTGGAAAATGGGTAAAACTAATAACACAATAATGAGAACAAAATGGAATCATAAAAAGTTTACAACTAGTGCAAAATAAGACATGAAACATTCCTTTTATCATTCTCCAGGGAAAATGGCAAATCAGGTGAACAGAGCAGTAAATTTTATCTCATTTTAAAAAAATCTTTAATTTTCTCTTTAGCATTTCCTTCATGTATACAATGTATCTTGATTGTGTTAACTCACAGCTGCTCCACCCCCCTCCTCAGAGTCCCCAAGTGACCTTCCTTCCCACCTATACAACCAAGATGAGGTCAGTTCATGAGAGCCATGGCCATGTCAGGGTCAGATGACAGTGCTTCATAGCGCCCCTCCCCATCCTCTGGCTCTTACAGAAGTCCCCAGGCTTGGGAATGTGGACACAGAAGTCTAGATTAGCAGAGAGCACTCAGCAGTCATCTGCCCACTTGGGAGTCACTGTATGAACTGACGTCCACTGCAGAGAGAGGCATTCTGTCCAGGTGGATTCAGGACTAATCTATGTTTGTAACCACTAATACTCAGAAGGCAGTTTTACCAAATCTTGACTTAACAAAACAGCACCCTTAGGTCTGTGGCCTCCTAAGATAAGAGGTTTTTACCAAGTTAGAGCAACAGGCATAGACTGCCTTCTGGGGAACAAGCTTCAATTCTAACCAGAAAGCAGTTTATTCCCCAAAGAACTTCGTGCCACCAGTTCACCAATAGGCTCCTTTTGCCAACAGGTTTGGTGTTTTAGCATGTATAGTTGACAGCAGGTAATACCTTGATGACTTTCCTCCCCCAGTGGCCAAAAAAGCGCCTTCCAGTATATTGCCAAATTTTCAATAAGTAAAAGATCACTTTAGACAACATACAGAAATTGACTCATATGTGTCAGAAACCAAAATACTTAACTTCAGGTGAAACATTAATGAAATGAATATCTGTATTTTAAAAATAATTTGTTTAGTATTTTACATGTATGGGTGTTTTTTCTGCATGTATGTCTATGTACCAAATCTATGCCTGGTGTCCTCAGAGACCAGAGGAGGGCATCAGATCCATTGGAACTGGAGTTACAAGTGCTTGTGAGTGGCCATGTGGATAATGAGAATCAAACCCTGTTCCTCTGGGAGAGTAGCCAGTACTCTAAACCACTGAGCCACCTCTCCATCCCCAAATATTTATACTCTTTAAGAACGTTGAGTTCAGGAAGTAATTCCCACATTAAATACAAAAATCATTTGCTTAGTCCTTTTAGGATGCTAGTCCAGAACAGAAAATCTACATGGTAAGTGGCTTGTGAACAATAGATAATTATTTCTATTGAGGGCTAGTAAATGCAGAATGAGGGTCCCAGTAGATTTAGTTTCTGGTGAGGGCATTTCGTGGTTCATAAACAACCCTCTTCTCCATGTCCTCATGTGAGAAGAGAGAATGTGAAGCTCTTGTGTCAGTGTCTTTGATGAAGGAGTGAATCTTGTTTTTGAGGGCTCCATACTTACGACCTAATCACCTCCATAAGACCATCAGGAATTCAATCTCAACATATGGTTTTGGTGTAGGTTACACATCCACTCCATAGGACTCAGAAGAGAAAATCGATGGTGTATTATAAATTATGAGATGAAATAAACCCTCCCATCAACGAAGACACTTTCCATCAGAGTGTTTTAAAACAGTACCTGAAGAAACTAGTATGTGTATTATTAAAATTAAAATCCGCTGCTAATGGGAAAACATTGTTAAATATCTGAGAAGGCACAGGAAAAAATCTGAGAGCTTGATCAGAATATGAGAAGGATTTTCTCTAGTCAACAAATCTGACTTAACCAATTGGGACAGAAAGTTGACTAAGGGGAGGTTCTGGTCGTAAGTGAAAAACTGAAAGGCCCTGAGTCACATCCATGGTAAAGTGCAAATCCAACCACTGCCTATGTGCTAGAATGACTGACACAAGGAACACACCAGTGACCGACAGTGCCAAGCCTTGGCATGGACATGGAGCAGCTCCCATACTGCCGTGAGAATGCATCCTGCTCAACTCTGCAGGGAGTCTGGCAGCTTCCTGTGAAGCTAATCTAATCTCACATTTATCACTGGACACGCATCAGTATTTTCCTAAGAGAAGTGGACACAGAAAGAACTGCAAACACTCCTTAACCACTGATGGAGTGGATGCCAGTAAATCCACCCCAGGTTGAACACCAGTTAATCCCCTAGCCTAGTAAACAACACCAGTGGGCCTGACCTACCTCAGATGTGCCACAAAACACATCTGCTCACAGTAGGGAAAGTCATGGAACTAAAGACCACCTGGTGTATGGCAATCATGATACAACACAAGCAAGGGAGGGGTCACTGCCCTGCCAGTATCCAGAAAATCTCATGGTACTTATTGCTAGCCAAGACAAAGAGGAAAGTGTGAATATAGCTTTGTTATCCTTCATCTTCAGTGTCAGCTTGACTGGGTTCAGAATTGCCTGGGAAACACACTTCTAGGTGTGTGGTGTGTGTGGGAGGGTATTTCCACTGAGGTTTGACTGAGGAGACACAATCAGAATGTGAGCAGTAATATTATATCATCTGGGGTCTTGGAAGAGGGTGATTTTTATCTAAATTGTACAAGACTGGGTTCAGAAATGCCTGGAAACACACTTCTAGGTGTGTGGTGTGGGGGGGAGGGTATTCCACTGAGGTTTGACTGAGGAGACACAATCAGAATGTGGGCAGTAATATATCATCTGGGGTCTTGGAAGAGGGTAATTTTAGCTAAATTGTAGAAGGTAGTATACCTGAAGAACAATATATTTTGTTGTATTTAAGTCATACTGTGATTGGTTTTATTACATTTATTTAAGGTGTATGTGTGTGTTATGTGCACATGCATTGGCAAGCCCCATAGGGTGTGTGAAAGTCACAGGGCAACCTCTGGAAGTTGGTTCTCCCCTATCACTATGTGGGTCCCAGGGACTGAACTCAAGTATCATAGTAGGCAACAATCACCTTTAACTACTACACCACCTCTCTGGATCCCGAATTATCTGGTTTCTGAAACTGACAGTCTACAGCATGACTAAGCAGGTAATGTCCCTGACTGCCTAGCATGGCCACATAAATGCAAACCTCAGCATCAACACGGTAGAAGAAGAGCATTGACTGCTGTATGGTGACCTCTGAACTCCTCACTGTGGCCTCACTATGTGCATAACCACACATAAATACACATATAAAAAAATCAATGCATAAAATTTTTAATTGATAATAACCTAAACAAACACACTGAAATAGTGAAATAATTATGTAAGGGATTCAGTGAGTTACCAAGCAGTCAACCGAAGGTAGATAAACACACAGAGTAGGAGCAACACCTTAGTTATATGATGAGAAAAGCAGGGTGTGAGACTCAGGACATGATCAGTAGGAAAATGCCTACTGACATGTCCCACAGTCATGATTCAGTGAACAGAACTGCAAAGTAAAAAATTGTTTAAAATATTTTTAATAATTGTTTTTAACTTTTATTTTATGTGTAGGGGTGTCCTGCCTGCATGTATGTCTGTGCAGCACATGCATGACTAGTGCCCAAAGAGACTAGCAGAGGCATCAGATTTCCTGGAAGAGGAGTGGCAGATGGCTGTAAGTGACAATATAGGTACTGGGAATCTAACCAGATCCTCAGCAATGCTGAGCCACCAGGCTACTCACTGCTGAACCATCTCTCCATCCCTGATTTAAATGATTGTTAATATTCGTAAAAATAAAGATTTATATTTAAATACATGGACACTTATCATGATCTAATCATAATTCTAAATTATTGAAAATACACTCAAAATGTGGGATGGAGGTACTAGCAATGTCTGCTATTCTTGATCTTTTCACATTGAACATGTAGTCTACTGGAAAAAATGTAAAAACTCCAAGCAATATCAACTTTTAAACTATTGAATTTCTTAAAGAAAAAGAATCAATAATTTTTTCCCCAAAATAAAAGATTAGGATCAATTATTAGAGGCGTAGAATGTGAAAAGTAGAGGTAGGTTGGAGGAAATTGGTCACTGGGGATGTGTCTTTGGGAGCTGAATTTGTCCTGGTCACCTCCTATTCCACTTAACTATCCTTTCTGTATGCTGTGAACTCCTCCTTTAAATTGTTTTACTCAGTCACATCCATAAGAAATTTTCTTGCAGTCCCTCCTCTTTCTCGACAGTTGGATACCTGGAGCTCCACCTGGGGCCTGGCTGAGGATCTCTGCATCCACTTCCATCAGTTATTGGATGAGAGTTCCAAGATGACTGTTAGGGTGTTTAGTCATCTGATCACCAGACTAGGCACAGGGACAAATAGCCAATCGAAAGAAGCACATGAATTATGAACCAAAGGCTGTGGAGCTCCCAGCTGGATCAGGCCCTCTGGATAAGTGAGACAACTGAATAGCTTGATCTGTTTGGGAGGCATTCAGGCTGTGGGACCAGGACCTGTCCTTAGTGCATGAGCTGGCTGTTTGGAACCTTGAGCTTACACAGGGACACATGCTCAGCCTGGAAGGAGGGGACTGGACCTGCCTGTACTGAATCCACCAGGTTTAAATGAATCCCCATGGGTGCCTGGTCCTGGAGGAGATGGGAATGGAGGGGAGGGGCTGGGGAAAGGTGGGGTGGGGGTGGGAGGGGGGAAGACAGGGGAACCCATGACTGATGTATAAAATTAAACCACATTTAA
>NW_023413106.1:0-5498 GCF_903995425.1 Onychomys torridus
TTGAGCTTCTTGGTTAGGAGGAGGAACCCTGTTCACTTCCCTCTCTCAGAGTTGGGACCCCGTCTGGCTCGCCCCTGTAAAGGTGCCATGTGTGCTGCCACGGGCTCTGTGAGTTCATATGTGCATCAGTCCTGTTACATCTGGAGGACAGTGTTTCCTTGGAGTGGTCCATCACCTCTGGCTCTTGAAATCTTTCTACCTCCTCTTCTGCATAGGTCCCTGAGCCATGAGGGGCAGACTTGATGAAGACGTATCATTTAGGACTGAGTGTTCCAAAATTCCTCTCTCTGTACATTGTCCAGTTGTGGGTCTTTTTGTCCTCCCCAACATCATAGGTTCATTTGACTGCTTAAGTGCAACCATCCTGGAAAGAGTACAGATATTCCAAAATGTGGTCATATGGTTAAAAGGGCTAACCTCTTGATTAGGTTGTCTATATCTCCATTGGAGCTCAGCCCTCTTGTTCTTAAGTTCTCCAGTATGTATTTCAGACTTTCTTAAAAATCAATTGTGTATAGGTGTGTGGATATGTGTCTGGATCTTCAATTTGATTCCATTAATCAACATGTATGTTTTTGGCCAATAACATGCTGTTTTTATTTTTTGAATATAATACAAATGAATTGTGCATATACAATACAAATATATACATACCAGTAGGTTTATATTCACATTTATATATACTGAGTCCTTTGTATGCTACAATAATAAAGAAGAAGTCATGATTTTAGAGGAATCACTTTAAGTTTCTCTCCATTTAATTTGATGTTGTTTGTTGGCTTACTGTAAATTGCCTTTATTATGTTTAGGTATGTTCCCTGTATTCCTGATCTCGACCAAGACCTTTATCATGAAGGGGTGTTGGATTTTGTCACAGGCCTTTTCAGCATCTAATGTCATGAATTTGGGTTTTTTTTTTTTTTTTTCGTTCAGTTTGTTATATGGTGCATTACATTAAAAGACTTTTGCATTGATATTCATGGACTCTAACCTTCTGAAACTTTAAGCCCCAAATTAAATATTTTCTTTTATTAAGTTGCCTTGGCCATGATGTTTTATCACATAAATATAAAAGTAACAAAGACACTCCCTAACCAATTAAAGTCGCAATTAGTAGTGGAAAGCAAAAATTAAAGACTGATAATTATCTCTTTTCTTTGCTTTAGCCCACCAGACCACTTTCCATGAATGTTGCCCTGACTTGCTCTGCTGTAGTCCCATTGAACAACACAAGATGGCACCTTAAGAAGGCTTGTTGATGTTGGCTATGACAGTACATTGGGAAGAGGAACAAAGAGTTTATTGACTCCTCTACCAAGATCCTATCAGAGGTTTAGTTTTAAACAAAGTCAAGGGGTATCCATAGCTCAGCAGTGCTGGTCAAGCTATTCCCTCCCTCCTGACCCCATTACCATTGTCTGAGCTTCAGTCTCCTGAAAAGTGATATGATACATTTTGAAGTTTCTTCTAGAAAATAAGTCCTCCTGGCTTCCTTGAGGGTCCTAGCCTAGAAGGGAGGTTCCTTCTCCCAGTATGAGATTCTTGGCATCAATGGTATCAGTGTCCTAATACCAGAGGGAGGATAAAAAAATATATCTTTACATTATTTCATGCCTGCCAGGATGGTTATAGAAATAGATGCTTTGCGACTTGGAATCACTGCTTTGAGCACTTACACTCTCTTCTTCCTCTATAGTTTCCATGTATGGCAGAGTAAAATACACACAATGAGTTGACAGAATTTACCACTCATCATTAACTCTTCTGCATTTAAACGAAGATCTACAAGGGGATTGAACTCTAAGGATGAACTCAGTGGGAGGCTTGGCCTAGTGCTTTATGTGTAACCTCCCTGCTTAAAAAATATATGAGAGCTAAAGCGGCTTGAGAAATGGGAAATGGGAAAAAAAGATTCTGGAAACTCCCCAGGAATTTCTAATGGTGGAGAAATATGGCTGTTAAAGCTATCTGCAACTAGGGTTGGTGCCTGACATGTCAAGAATGACAAAGGAAGGGGGTTGGTTTCCTTTGGAGCTTACATTTCACTAGAGAGATAGATGTCCCCCAAGTGTATTAGAAAGCAAAGGCTTTATAGCTAACCCTACTTGCAAGAGTAAAAATATTCTAAATAAAACAACTTGTTTTCTTCCCTTTAACTATCAGACCATCAAAACAATGGTCCCCTATAAACTGGAATTTCCTCTGGAGTATCATGGCAGGAAGAAATGGCTGAGTCCCTCGTGCCTGTGGGGAATGTTTTCCTGTGAGACATACTTCTCTTTCCTGTTTTTCCAAGGCCAAGCTTTGTGCACGTGGTTAACGGGGAGGAAAGGCAGATGTTCTAAGTATCTTGGATGCAGTGGATGGTGATGCTTTTCATAAGATAAGGAACACTACGGGAACAGACAGGAGGGAAGTCAAATGTCACCTGGAGATTTTAAAGCCTGAGATGCCTGTTACATTTTTAAGTGGAAAAGCCAGGTAGCCAACTGGATGTATGAGTCTAGATTCTGTGGGAAAGAAATACTAGAGAAACGGTGAGGATAGGAAGCCTTAGAACTGAGCACATTTTGAACCAACCTCACCATCCTACACCTGTTACATCTGCATTGCTGGAATCCAAGAACATGCTTTGTTGCCGCTCACTTCACAGTTGGCCGACCACACTTTCCTGAGTACAGTTTTGATGAGTAGATGGATATAACGTGCTTCAAAGTGTGAATTCAAAGAAACAGTGACTGTGAGGAAATGGGGGCATAAGGATTAAATGACACAGAAAATTATTGTGACAAATTTGAAAATGTAGTAAAGCTGTAGGAGGTTACAAGTCAAGGAGGATTTATTTCCTTTTAACATGAGATGAATTATAAAATGTTTATCTTGCTTATGAAGATAGCTTAGTAGTGAGGGTTCAATTCAGTAAATTATGGGAATTACCCAACTCATGGGCAAAAAAGAAAGGATCCAATGTCTTTACTTTGTGAGCATAGGAATAAGAAGGGAACCCAAAGGGAAGTCCCACCTATTCCTCCACTAGGTTAGTGCTCAGGAGACTCTGAGAATACGAACACAAGTCCTCTGTCTGCCTTGGTCCTACCATGCTCCCCATGCACTTAAGGGATAGCTTTCAGCTCCAAGCTATCCCAGGAGGAACAATCCAGGGCTCTAAGGAGGGCGAGGGTGAGAAAATCTGTGCAGCCCATTAATGTGGTTAAGTGCTGCCTTCTGAGGCCCCTGAAATAACAAAAGGGAAAACTCCCACTGTGAAGGCAGCTCAAGCAAACATCAGACACTTTTCCAATACAGACTCAGTATCATCAGGAAGAAAAGTGGGTGAAATGCTAATGATCAAATATTAATGAAGAAAAAGAAAAAAATGAGTATGACTGCAATGTCCAGGAGCTCTGGGCTGCAGTAATAGACCAAACTCTCAAATCTATAGGATGCAAGGAGCTGAGATAAACATTAGGAAGGCACAGAGAACCTATTTAACAAAATTAGAGAAGAAAATTTCCTAAATCTTAGACAATGCAATAGGTATTCAACCAAGGGCCATTTTGAATACCAAATAGACATGACCAGAATATTTATCCACAATATATTGTTGTCAACATGTCAAAATTACAAAGTAACATAAGAATATTGAAAGTGGTGAGAGAAAAACACCAATTCATTTACAAAGGCAGAAACATTTAAACCATAGCAGCAAACGTCAAAGCTTGGAAATCCTAGAATGGTGTTATTTCAAGCCCTGGAAGTAAATCACTGACAATTAGGAGTTTTGCCTTATAAAGACATTTTTAAATAGACAGAAAATATTGAGGATTTCAAAACAAGCACACACCAAGGCAGTTCATAACCGCCAACCTTGTCTCTGCAGGCGACACTCAGAGGAATGGTATAAAAGGAAGAGAAAGGAGGACAGGCTCAAATTCAAGAGCACGGGAAACACATGTTACAGGAGAAATGCCTAAACAAAGAAGAGCTGAGAAAGAGTTCATCATGTCCAGCACAGTTAACCAGAAAACCCCTGATATAATGATTGGAGAAAAAAATCAAACAACAAACAGCTAACAAAATTATCAAACTCAGTAAATATAGCTTAGTAATAACCTTAAACACAAGTGGATTCAATTCACCAATGAAAAGAAAAGACTGGCTGCCTGAGTTTAAAAAAATCAGATCTAACTTTCTGTTATCTCTAAGAAGCATTCCTTACTAATAAAGACAACCACAGACTAATAATGATGGGAAACAATCAAACAGATGGAAACGTGCGAATCTGACATAGCTACTATTCTACCAAACGAAGCAGATTCATATCAAAGATAGAAAGGATAAAGAAAACCACTTCACACTAAATAATGGAACAATTACCAAGAAAATATGGCAATGTAAAAATACATGCATTAAATATTGGTGTCCCCAATTCTATAAAACAAAATCCAAGGGAGATAAAATGTCAGGTGGATCCCAATACAATAATACTAGATAATTTCAATACTCCACTCTCATTTCAAGATAAGTCATCCAAATTAAAAGTAAAAAGAAAAAGAAAAAAGGTAGCCTATTCTATAAAGTAAATGGACTTAACAGAAGTATACGGAATATTACATCCAACAAAAACAGTATGAACACACTTCTTAGGGGCCTATCAATCTTCTCTAATACAGACCACATTTTAGACCACAAATCCAATCTAGGAAAATATAAAATTACCAAAATATTATCTTGTATCTTACCAGACCACAGGGCAAAAAAAGAAAAACCTATAATTAAGTAGCAAGGACAAGAAATGACACAGATACATAGAAACTGAACAGTACATTCTTGAATGACCTGCAGGGCTGTTGAATAAATTAAGAGAACCTTAGAACCAAATGAAAATGAAAATACATTATATCAAAACTTTTGGGATATAACTAAAGTAGTTTTATGAGGAGAAAAATATAGTTTTGACTGCTTTTAAAAACCAGGGTTTGGGGATTTAGCTCAATGGTAGAGCGCTTGCCTAGCAAGAGCAAGGCCCTGGGTTCAATCCTCATCTTAAAAAAAACAACCCAGAACAAAGGGCTGGAGAGGTGGCTCAGAGGTTAAGAGCACTGGCTGCTCCTCCAGGGGTCCTGAGTTCAATTCCCAACCACCACATAGAGGCTCACAACCATCTGTAATTCAATTGGGCGCCCTCTTCTGGCATGTAGGCAGAACATTGTGTACATAATAAATAAATCTTTAGAAAAAAAAAAAAACATAATCATCTAGAGTAAATAACTTAAGGATGACTGTTGGACTTTCCTGGACAATGAGACATGTTTGCTCCTGGCAGCACTGACTTACTTCAAAGGAAGATGGGTGTGGAAGATACTCCATATGGAGTTTATCTTCTTCTTGGCAAAAATAGCCATTTGGGCAAGAAACTGTTCTTGCCTGGATTGCTTGACAAAATGTTGTATTGACTGACATGCAGGATCCATGGAAAGGTGACCACTGAACTATGT
>NW_023413107.1:0-21226 GCF_903995425.1 Onychomys torridus
GGTACAAGGCTTGTGTAAATTCTGTTAGCAGATTCCAGAGAGAGAATATTTTATGTAAGTCCTGCCCAGGAGATTACAGAGAAAGAATCTTTTTATGTTAGCCTTCATTGCTATCTTTTAAAACCTGTAAATCCTGGTTAGCAGATTCCAGAGAGAGAATCTTTTTATGTAAGTCCCGGTCAGCAGATTCCATAGACAGAATCTGTTTTTGTAAGCCTTCATTGCTAACTTTTAAAGCATGTAAATCCTGGTTAGTAGATTCCAGAAAGAGAATCTTTTTGTAAGCCTTCATTGCTATCTCTTAAAACCTGTAAATCTTGGTTAGCAGATTCCAGAGAGAGAATCTTTTTATGTAAGTTCTGGTCAGTAGATTCCATAGACAGAATCTTTTTCTGTAAGCCTTCATTGCTAACTTTTAAAGCCTGTATCAGTCCCAATAATGACTCATCTTTGTTTTTACTATTAAACCAATGTTTGAACACTGTGTGAATTATTACAATGAATGTCAAAATGGTACAGGCCAGATATGTCTTAGGGAGGTCATGTATTTCCAGGAAAATGTCATTCATCATACAGGCAAAAAGGTTTTTAAATTCTTGTGAGGTAATGTTGTCAGCCATATTACCAGAATTACTCAAAATTTGTTAGTCAGTTTTAAGGTGTAAAATTATCAAGTACTTTTACTTGAAAGAAGCTTACCTTTCCATGGTTTTGGGTGGTGCAGTAGCACTTTTCAGCCAGCAGGAGGCATTGGTATAGCTCCAAAGCAAGGCCTGCTAGCGACCTTGGCTGGCGGCAGCTGAAGGCAGGAGCCAAGGTGGCGGGGAGCCTGCACTCAGGGAGGAGTGGGAATGCCTCACTCACAGCCGTTTTCACTGGTCTAGCTAGGGGCTAAGCTAGGGAACTGAGACCAGACTAGCTGTTCCCTTTTTTGGGAATGGAGCCGTGTAGTCGTCCCCTGGTTAAATGGAACTTTGCAGGCGGGTTTAGGTACCTGCGAGCTGGGGAGGAGGCTGAGGGAGGGAGCCGCCTAGGCCTTTGGAATTTGCCCCACATTGGGCCCCAGATATTGGTGAAATTATTAAGGCCACTCCACGTAGTTAAAAGGGAGGTTTATTTTGTGGGGTAACTTACAAATGAAGGGGTAGGTTGCAGGGTCTGGCAAAGGTATAGCGCAGTCCAGCGGTGTTCTCTGGTGAACTCTGCTCAGTCTCCCTCCTGCGTCCAGGTTCCCCAAACCAAGAGAGCGACCTCCTCTTGATCCTATGTCTTCTACTCCCTCCTCTGCCCCGCCTTGTGGGCGTGATCATTACTGAAGCCTCAATGGGGGTTGGAACTTCCAGGCCAATGCTGGGATGGCTATCCACTACACACTATCCCTAAATAGATTTTTTCTTTATTTATCTCTGAAGTGTGTCGAGTGATTTCTCCCTTGGAAGGCATTTTAATTCTAGAACAGCTGCATTTCAGTCTTGTTAAAAAATGTTTCTGAAACAAGCTCTCTTATGTTGACACAAGAGGCCTTGGTCCTAATCTGTTGCTCTCTATGGTAATGACTTTCCTGTACTCTATATTACACATTAAAAATCTTAAATTAAATGATTGTATCACCTCAGAGTTTCAAAATTAGCCATTTGAGTCATGTAGTTGCATATCCATTGCAGTAAAAGCAAAAAGATTTGCATGTGGAACATGGTTTCTACCTTCAGACCAGAATAGAAGGGATAGTTCATTGTTTACACTGCTGGGAGAAACAGGGTATGCCATGAGCTGCTGGAGTCACCATTATGAAAGCAAACCAGATTGTAGCAGGGGGAGTGGTTTTGTAATTTCCCAGCATGTACTGATTGATGATTGGTGAATGAAGACAGACAAGACTGGTTGTTGTACAATTTTGGAAGGTCAACTTACACCAAAGAATATTGAATTTTCAATTAGGAAACTCCTATGCAGATAAGTTCAGCCCTGCTTGACACAGTTAAGTAAGCTCAGAGGATTGAGAAAAAGGCCATTGACTGTAACTCTGTTTGTCAGGTTACAGTTGACAGCAGCCAACAGTGTATTTGGGAAAATCAACCTATCTGTTATTAATGATATTCCCTCTACTAGAGAATGTTCCACTCTTTTTTAAAGTCAATATACCTAACTTTTTTTTGAGACAAGATTTCTATATCAAGAGACTTTTCTGGAACTCAGTCTGTAGCCCAGATTGGCCTCAAACTCACAGAGATCTGCCTGCCACTTTTTCCTGAGTGCTGGTATTAAAGGTGTGTGCCACTACCATCTGGCATAGCTCAGTTTTTAATCTTGAAAAGTACATATTTATCACGTTAAAAATACCACTTCTGTGCTCTATGAACTACTTTTCCCATCATGCCCCTTGGGAGTTTTCCCAGGGTCCTCTCTCTGCATTTCTCATGCTCTAGGAACTACATTTCCCATCATGTCCCTTGGTTAATCTCCCTGGCGGCCTCTCTCTGCATTTCTCTGTTCTAGGAACTACATTTCCCATCATGCCCCTTCTGCCATTTCCCAGGAGGCCTCTCTGCATTTCTCATGCTCTAGGAACTACATTTCCCATCATTCTCCTCAGGTCATTTGCCCGGCAGACTCTTCCTGCATATCTTGGGCTCTAGGAACTACATTTCCCATCATTCTCCTCAGGTCATTTCCCAGGAGGCCTTTCCCTGCATTTCTTGGGCTCTAGGACCTACATTTCCCATCATGCCCTTTGAGTCATTTCCCTGGAGCCCTCTCTCTGCATTTCTTGTGCTCTAGGAAGTACATTTCCCATCATGCCCCTCGGGTCTTTTGCCTTGGGTCCTCTCTCTGCATTTCTTTTGCTCCAGGAAGTTCATTTCCCATCATGCCACATGGGTCGTATTTCAGGAGGCCTGAATGCATTTGTCTGTTTTAGGAACTGCATTTCCCATGATGCCCCTTGGTTCATCTCCCAGGAGGCCTCTGTCAGCATTTCTGTGCTCTAGTTAGTACAATTCCCATTGTGCACATTGGGTCATTTCCCAGGAGGCCTCTCTGCATTTGTCATTCTCTAGGAACTACATTTCCCATCATGCCCCTTGGGTCCTTTCCCACGAGGCCTCACTCTGCATTTGTCGTGCTCTAGTACCTCCACTTCCCATCAGGCCCCTCGAGTCCTTTCCCAGGTGGGCTCTCTGCATTTGTCGTGCTCTAGGAACTACATTTCCCATCAGGCCCCTCAGGTCTTGTCCCAGGACAATTCTGTGCATTTTTTGTACTCAAGGAAGTTCATTTGCCATAGCGCCTCAAGTCACTTTGTATGAGGCCTTTCTGTGTTTCTCCTGCTCTCAGAACTACATTTCCCATCATGTCCCTCAGGTCACTTCCCAGGAGGCCTCTCTCTGCATTTCTCTGCTCTCAGAACTACATTTCCCATCATGCCCCTCGGGTCATTTCCCAGGAGGGTTCTCTCCACATTCCTTACACTCTAGGAAGTAGATTTCCCATCATGCCACTCTGGTGATTTCCCAGGAGCCCTCTTTCTGCATTACTTGTGCTCTAGGAAGTACATTTCCCATCATGCCCCTCAGGTCATTTCCCAGGAGGCCTCTCTCTGCATTTTTTATGCTCTAGGAAGTACATTTCCCATCATGCCCCTTGGGTCATTTCCTAGGAGAACACTCTCTTCATTTCTCCACCTCAAGGAAGGAATTTCCCATCATGCCCCTCCTATCATTTCCCTGGAGGCCTCTCTGCATTTATCTAGCTCTACAAAGTTCTTTTCCCATCATGCCTCTCAGGACTGAACCCAGGACGCTTCTGTCTGCCTTTTTCCTGCTCTACGAAAGACATTTCCCATCATGCCCCTCTGGTTATTTCCCAGGAGGCCTCTCTCGGCATTTCTTATGCTCTAGGAACTACATTTCCCATCATGCCCTTTGTGTCACTTCCCAGGAGGCCTCTCTCTGTGTTTCTCTGCTCTTGGAACTACATTTCCCATCATGCCCCTTGTGATACTTCCCAGGAGGCTTCTCTCTGCATTACTGGTGCTCTAGGAACTACCTTTCCCATCAGACCCTCGGTTCATTTCCCAGGAGTCCTTTCTGCATTTCTCTGCTCTAGGAACTACATTTCCCATCATGCCCCTTGGGTCATTTCCCAGGAGGCCTCTCCCTGCATTTCTTGTGCTCTAGGAACTACATTTCCCATCATGCCCTTCGGGTCTTTTCTCTGGAGGCCTCTCTGCATTTCTTGCCCCGGGTTCATTTTCCTGGAGGCCTCAGTGTATTTCTCTTGCTATAGGAACTACATTTCCCATCATGCCCCTCAGGTCATTTCCCAGAAGATCTCTCTGCATTTCTCATGCTCTAGGAAGTAAATTTCCCATCATGCTCCTTTTGTTATGTCCTAGGAGGCCTCTCATTCCATTTCCCATTCTCTAGGAAGTACATTTCCCACAATGCCTCTTTGGTTATTTCCCAGGATTCCTCATTCTGAATTTCTCTGCTCTAAGAAGTACGGTTGCCATCTTGGCCCTTGGGTCCTTTCCCAGGATGTCTCTGTCTGAATTTGTCATGTTCGAGGGAGTACATTTCCCATCATGCCCCTTGGGTCATTCCTGATAAGGCCTCTCTCTGCATTTTTCTTGCTATACGAAGTACATTTCCCATCATGCCCCTTGGGACATTTCCCAGGAGGCCTCTCTGTATTTTTTTGCTCTAGGAAGCACATTTCCCATCATGCGCCTCGGGTCCTTTCCCAGGAGGCCTCTGTCTGCATTTCTCATGCTAGAGGAAGCACATTTCCCATCACCTAGTTTTTTTTTTTTTACCTTAGAGCCTTTTTTAACCTCATTCCTAGACATGTCTGTATTTCCAGTTGTTGCTATCTTCATATTTCATTTTTTTCTGCTTAAATGATTGATACAGTTAATTAATACATTGATTTTGAGTTTCTAAAACCTTCTAAGGTATCATTGTCTCTTTTTCCCAAATAACTTTTGCTATCAACATGATGTAGCCTAGAGTCATGTGGAGGAACATCAACTGTGATTGTTCCCACATCAGAATTGCTGATTACTGTGTGGTTGAGAGATTGTGTTGATTGGAGATTAATGTAGGAAGGCTCTTCCATTGAGCATGGCAATATCCATAAACATGTGGGCCTGGGCTGGATATGAAAGGTAGCTGACACAAGACAGTGGTCAGGCAAGAGAAACAACAAAGTTTCTCCATGGATTTTTGACTTCAGGTGCTAGCTTGAGTTTCTATTCTAAGCTCCCACATTGATGGGTTATGATACAGTAATATCCAAATAAACCCTTTCATTACATAAGACCCTTTCAGTTGGAAAATTTAATCACAGCAAGAAACAAGAAAGTTAGCACAAAACATAGGACATCAAAAGTGATTTTGTTACAGTATAGGTTCTAGGATTGATGACTTTTGGAGAAATGTTGAAGATATTAAGAGTTTAGATGGCAAAAGCCATAGAAAGCTTTACACAGACTTAAGTGGCCAATCTTGAAGGACTGCTGAGAAGGGAGAATTGAGAGTAATGAAGTGGAGGTCAAGGTCATAGCATTTCAGTGGGAAATTGGACTCCATAAAAAATATAGCCAGAGGTCATTTCTAGAATATTTTGGCTCCAAATCTTTCTTACTTTCTCCATTCTCCAAGAAACTGAGTAAGCCATAGTTAAAAGCAATGGGCTGATTTCTTAGATAAAATATTGATTTTGTTGCATGTTTACTATTGATGACTCATGCATATCTCCAGTGAAAAAGTAACAAAGAAGTGAGAAATCTGTGTTTTGCAGAGAAAATTACTAGGTAGTTTCAGATGGCAGTCCAGTGGTGAAACAGGCACCATTCTCTGTTCATAGTAGAATAGATTTGGACTCATTTCCTTGACTTTTTCTTTGCCGTCTTTGGTATTTGGTCCCCCCTTAATTCTCTGAGCCATTGGACTTCCAATTCTTGAACATCCAGGCAGTGTTGGTCATGGGCTCCCTCTTGTGGCCTCAAGTTACACCAGTCAGTGGTTGGGCATTATACAAGCTCTGAGCTGCTGTTGCCCCAGTGTATCATGCAGGCAGGACAAGTGTGGTTCAAATATTTTTTGGCTTGATTGTTATCACCACTGGGAGCCTTGTGTGGCTACAGAATCTGGCCAGTTCAGGTTCTCTATTCTCAATTACTTGGCGTCCTCACTTCAGTCACACTCATAGATTCCTGGAAATTTCCAGTGCACTAGATTTTCACATTGCCCCCTAAAACCTCCCCTATTCCAATCATCTTCCCATGTATTCTCTCCCTCTGTCCTTTCTTTCTTCTTCTGATCATTCCTACACCTGCTGCCCATCCACCCACAAAATCTGTTTTATTTCCTCTTTCTAGGGAGATCTATGCATCCCTCACTACAGCAGTCTTGTTACTTATCTTCTCTGGCTTTCTGGGTTGTACTATGATTATGCTTTACTTAACAGTTAATACACACTTATCAATGAGTACATATCATGTTGTGTTTCTCAGTTGCCTCACCTAGTATAATAAAGAACTCAGGAAACTAGACATGAACACGCCAAGTAATCTAATAAAAATGAAGTACAGTTCTAAACACAGAATTCTCAGCAAAGGAATCTAAACTGGCTAAGAAACAATTTTAAAAATATTCCACACTTAGCCATCAAGGATGTTCTAAAAATGTACTTTGGGATTTTTTTTTAAACCTGTCATAATGGCGAAGATTAATACCACAAGAAACATCACGTGCTAGTGTGGAAGTGGAGTAAAGGGAACATTCCTCTATTGCTGGGGGGAGTGGGAACTTGTACAACTTTAAAATTAATATGGTGGTTCCTTCAAACATTAGCAGTTGACGTATCTACAGACCCAGTTATACCTCTTTTACACATATACCCAAAAGATGCCTCTCCATCCTTCCACAAGAACACTTGCTCAACTATGTTCATAGCAGCTTTATTCATAATATCCCCAAACTGCTGTCTTTGAGAGTTTGTCCCTGCTTTTGGGTTTATGTCTTCACAGATTCTCTTGAGTTGTTTATTATTCAGTCTGGCTGGGATATCCATAATTAATCAGAAATACGTTTGAACTCATGACCCTTATGTGTCTGTCTCCTGTGTACAAGCACAAGGGCAGATGAGGTACCCCAATGATTGCTATTTTATCAACATATTTCACACATGTTAGTGTTGAAATGCTTAATTAAAAAAGCTTAAGACACACTAAATACCCTGAGTATTTTCAAATCATCATTCTTAACTGTCTTCAAGAGATGTAAGAATGTAGGATAACAAGCAATCCATTGTATATTTTCCTGGAGACCTGCTAGGCAGGGGGCTCAGGTTCCTAAGATGTGTGGAGTTTGCAGTGGTTAGAAAGAAGGAGGAGATGGACATGATCTGAAGGTCAATCGAGATGGCTGCCAACATCATTTTATTGAAAAAGATACCATTTATACTCTATAATTGCATGTAGGATTAAGTAGGAGAAAAGAAGGCTTAGGAGCTGGCATGTGGCTTGAAATCATGGGTGGAGGAAGCTAGCCTTGACCTTGAGAATAGAAATCAGTCATATGTTAATGAAAGGACCACAAGTTCCTCTTGCCACAGATAAGGAGAATGAATGCTTAAGCAACTAGTCACTCTCTTTCCTGAAGCTTCTGAAGGAATAGAGACCCTTATCCAAATTCCTGAAATTGGGATAAAATACTTCTTCTGGAGAAGAGACACTATACTACAATTTCCTAATCTTACTATATAGGCCTTTTCCCCTCAGAACTCTCCTAAAACTGAAGATCCTGAGGTCTTACTTTTTTTCCATTATACAATACCATTCTAACTGAACTCCATTTATTAACTGAACTCTTGTCTTTATCTACCTTAGACTCTGGATGAAAAGTATACATCTCATCCTTGCAATCAGGTTTGTCTAGTAAATCTCTAACTTTCCTCTTCTTGGTACATTTAAGAGGACACAATGGAATTCTGGTTTCAGCAGTGCCAGAGATGTTTTTCCAAGTAATTATTTTGTTTAGACAGTCTACCATTGTTCACATTTTATCATTTACCAAAGTCTTCACAAATTTCCCCAAAGGGAAATCATTGATAGTAAGAGTCACTAACAACAAAAGGAAAAAGGTACTGGAGAAATGTGGCCTGGCTGGAATGTCAAAATGCTGGAACTTTGTCAAGCAACAATGGTCCATACCAGTATTCACAACATAGCATGACTTGCGCTGGACATGTATACAATATTTGAAGTTTCATGCTTCTTCATCCCCATTAATTTTATATTTGCCACTTCATCTTTAAGTACTGCCTCCCAAGGGATTATCCAGAGATTCCAGATAATGTAACAGCAATGAAATTTATTAAACACAAAACAAAACAAATTTTTTTCCTCTGTGTGTATTACTGTAATAATGGGGTTTTTGTCATGTCCGATATGTAGGAACAGAAAGAAAACTTTGTGGGGTCTATTTTTTACCCTTTTAATATGGTGATTAATGTCAAGACCCAGCCTTTCACAAATATTTTTTACTTAGCTGTGTCACTGCTCTTCAAATAAATTTAGTTGAGATACTTCATGAATCAAATATTGCCTTCATTTTAGATTGTAAACATATTGTCATCTAATAGTAGAGTAAAATAGGACAATTTAATAATAATAGATCCTATTTGCAAATGGAAGTGATGTACTCCTATCTTTTTTTTTCCTTTTCTTTAGAATGCATTAGTTTTTTCTGATGATTAAACACTTGCTCATTACACTTTCTCAGAACCCAATCAAGAGGACATTGACTATCCAAAAATGCATATGGGATTTTGTTAACACAAAGGATCATACAGGTCCATACATGGGGATTTGCGTTATTCATTACGTGGAGGTGAAATTCACATACCCTGAAAGATATTAGAGAGTTTTAGATGGAAGTGGATGAGGCCATGGTCCGTAGACACTAAAAAGACAACAATAATTACAAAGAAGACTAGTTTATCAGCAAAGGACCTTTATAGTACATATCAGCACATTTCTGATATAAATATTTGACTTTGTCTAGAGAGAGGTGACCACATATTTTTGAGAGATAAGTGAAGTTAGGAGGTCAAAGGTCTTAATTAGTTATTATTTTTTAATGCATATTGTTTCAAGTTGGGAAATTGGGAACTCCATAAAAAATATAGCCAGAGTCATTTCTAAAATATTTTGGCTCCAAATCTTTCTTACTTTCTCCATTTTTCTCTTATCAGAACATGAGTAATATTAGCCATTGAGTTAAAAGCACTGGGGCCTGAGTTTCTTTTACGATTAAAAATATTGATTTTGTTGCCACTGAGATGATTTTACATATATACATGATTGGGGGCAAGAGAACAGACAAGCAGCCCATCTTCAATAGACGACATAATCATGCCCAACAGATATGAGTAGAAATAGCAGAAATCGAGAAAAGAAGATGTGGTAAAGACTCTGTGTCCTTATAGCAAGACAGGCGTAAACTGGTGCGACTGGTGACAGGGCATCCTTTTGTAATTCACCCAGAGGCCACACATAGAGGGTGCAGGGCAGAGGGCGCAGGTGTGAATACTAACAGGGCAATACCAATTTGACGTACTTGCTATCCAAAGTGCCACTTAGTTGAAGAAAACAGAAGATCCTAATCGGAACTCAGTTGCTTGTGATGCCATACTTTTATCTCTGTCTTGTCATGGTATTAGTTTAGCCCATTCTTTATTATGTGGGATATATTTAAATAAAAGCGCGTTTTCTGGGCTATACAACTGCTTTTGATAGAAAACTGCTTCCTGGGATACTTGATGGTACACATGGCTCCAGACCCAGAGCTGGCGGTAAACAATACCACCGCCATGTTGGAAAGCTGAGGTGGGTGGAGCCATCAACCACAGCAGTGTTTCAGTCTTACAAAGATGGATATTACACAGATAATCTGGTTTGTATTGTTTTGGGGATTTTTAACTGCAGAAAAAGATTTGATCGTAAAACCTGTTGAGTTAAACAAACATGTAAATTTTAGAGGTACCTTGACTTCAAAATTTGGATATAAGGATATTTTGCTTTGGAAAAGAGTCTCTACTTTTGTTTCCACAGAAAGCCAGTGGCTATGGATTTGTTCCAGATTAAGATACATCAGGTTTGATCAGACAAGACCACCTGAAATGTCTCCGATGACACCATGGCCCAGATGATACAACATCCAGAATGGTTTCAAGGCAACTGGCTCAGAGGTTCACCTAATGTACTACTCCATAATCTTAAAATTTTCTTTGTGTCCCCATAAGATACAGCACCCCCCTCCAGCAGTAAGTAGTGAGAAAAACTACGCCCACATTCCCAAAATTATCAAGCTGGCTTTGGAGATGGAATTGGCTCACTCCTTCGCTAAACCCAGACATATTGCTAAAAGAAAAGGTTAAGAGATTCTTGTGTCCCAAATCAGAAGAGCCCTCTGGTGTGGGACAGAGAAAAAATAGTATTTTTATTTAAATTGGGTTGATTATAAATGCGATCTCTTTCTAAAGAAGAAAAGGGAATATGATGTAGGTATAATTGGATGAAAGGGTAGATTAAGGAACTTCCTTCTAAAGAGCAACAATTTGTTTAAAATGCTTTACATTGGTATAGATTTTAGTCTATTGATACAAACTTAAAGTTAATTTTGTTATACTGTGTGTATATTTCTACTTGTGTTTAAGATATTATGTTTATATAGCACACTTTAAATTGTAATGGATAATTAAAAATGGATTAATAATTAGTCATCTATGATAATCATACTCATAACCATGTTAGTTAAGTCTACTAGGTATACACAGAGATATTTCAGATAGACAGGTAATCTTCAAACAATTCAAAGGCCTACAGAATATGGCATTTAAAATATTTTTAAAATTTAGACATGTCTGCTCCTAGCAGCACCAATTTACTTCAGAGAGGATGATGGGCATTGAAGACATATGGAGTTTATCTTCACCTTGGCTAAAATAGCCATTTGGGCAAGAAACTGTTCTTGCCTGGACTGCTTGATCAACTGGACATACAGAACCCATGGAAAGGTGACAAGTGAACTTCGCTTGACAAAATGGTCCTTCAGGTTCCTGCTTCACAGAGGAAACTGCCAGACATTCTACAGGACACTGAGAGAAGTGACCGAGAGACTCTAGCCCTGTGGGCTGAAGACAAATGCCCCAACTTTACAAAGGAACATTAGGTGACTGTTCAGGCTGTCAGCTGTCTCTGTCTACCCTGCAAGACCTCCAAAAGTTACTTGCATCCTTCTCCTGATTCTCAGGTAATATTATATCCTTTTGTGGTCTTTGATGTGGTTGAAGACCAGATAGTTATATTTTCCTCAGTTATGATAAAAGATAAGTTAGATATAAAACCTTAAACTCACAAATATAAGATAGATAGGATATCTTCTTTAATATTGTAACTATAATTCTTGCTTGGTAATTGTTTTGTTATATGTAATTTTACTATGTAAAAGTTAAAAACTTCCTTCAAAAAAAAAGAAAAGGGGAAGTGCTATGGATATTACTCTCTATAAATAAAATGCTGTTTGTCCAGTGGCCAGGCAGGAAGTATAGGCAGGACAAGAGAATTCTGGGAGGTGGAAGGCTGGGGCAGAGAGACATGGCCAGCTGCCACCATGACAAGGAAGATGTAAGGTAATGGTAAGCCACGAGCTATGTAGCAAAGTATAGATTAATAAAAATGGGTTAATTTAAGATTAAAGAAATAGATAACTAAAAGCCTGCCATGGCCATACAGTTTGTAAACAATGTAAGTTTCTATATATTTACTTGGTTGGTTCTGAATGTGTATGGGCCTGGTGGATGAGAGAGAATTGTCCTGACTCTGGGCCAGGCAGTAAAACTCTAACTACAATGGGGGTATTAAGAATTAAATCCAGAGCTTCTAGAGGAGTAGTCAGTGTTCTTTAACTACTGAGCCATCTTCCCAGCACCATCATTCAGTCCATTAGCTACAATTTTAAATGGTGGCTTTAGAATGGGAGACAGAGTTTACCTTCTCCGTCCTTGGTGTTTGGGCATTGAAGTTTGTGTTTCCCTTTTAAGTATCAATTTCAATAATATTTGAATTTGAATAGATTTAATAATGAGCCTGGCACATACCTTTAATCCCAGCACTTGGGAGGCAGAGACAGGTGGATCTCCATGTGTTCGAGGCCAGCCTGGTCTCCAAAGCAACTTCCAGGAAAGGGGCAAAGCTACACAGAGAAACCCTGTTTCGAAAAACCAAAAGAGAACGAATGCCTACTACATTGAATAAATAAGTAGCTTTCCACTAAATAACAGGAACCTATCAACTTGATCCAAACAAATAACTTAATCTTGCCATATATCTAAGAGCTCATTATATTTCAGAAATTTTTCATCATCCAAACCTATGTTTCACTGTTTCCATGTTCTTTAGCTTTACACAATATTAAAAGTATTTTCTGCAAATGCTTATAACTTGGTACTGAAGTATTTGCTAAGAGTATTTCATATGTCTAGAGTGTAAACTGAAAACTAGAATTTAGAAGTATATAAATTTAATTGACTGGGAACCTCAATGTGTATTAGTCAGGGATCTCCAGAGTCACAGAACTTATGAAATGAATCTCTCTCTCTCTCTCTCTCTCTCTCTCTCTCTCTCTCTCTCTCTCCCTACTGCCTATCTATCTATGTGTCATTCTTTCAATATCTGTACATATATATATATATATATATATATATATATATATATATACACACACACACACACATATATATGTACATAAAACACACACATACATATTCATATATGAATTAATTGGAATGCCTTACTAGCTGCAGCTCAAAAATTGCAAGGTATAAATGGAAGGTTCATAAATCTAGTAGCTGCTCAATCACATAAAGCTGAGTGTCTCAGTTTTTTTTTTTTTTATGCTGGACTCCTAAGGAAGTAGGCTTCAATGTCAGTTAAAGAATGGATGTGCTGTCAAGGCGAAGTAAAACACACAAAGAATTAATACAAATCTTTCCTTTTTTTTCTTGTTCTTCCAGCAGAAGTTGTGACCCAGATTAAAGGTGTGTCTTCCAGCCTCAAATTCTGGACTAAAGGTGTATGTTATCTAGACTCTGGATCTGGATCAAAGGCACTGTTGTTTTCTTGCCCCTAGGTCCAGATCACAATTGTGCCCTGCATTTCTGGATTATAGTTCATTGCAGATATAGTCAATTGAGTTGACAACCAAGAATAGTGATCATATTCCACAGCTTGTCAACTTGACACAATCATATCTCCTCATGTCATGATTAATTTCCAAATGAAAAACAATAACCATGTCATAATTATGCCTAAACATAATATAACTATCCCACATAAAATTGGAAATGCATTATATAGTTAGAATGGTAGCAATAACTCTTCTGGACAACTCTAGTATTTCAAACTTACATCTGATAACTGTGAAAGCAATACATACTCCATCTTAGGGAAGGGCCACTAGCTTAGACCACCTGCTGTGCTCAGTTCCAGAAAGGACCTCAGGAATGTGCCATGACAATTTGAACAGATACAGGGCAGTTTGCTTCTGTAGACATTCTGTCTGTGATTTATGGCCTTTGAAGAAATCTAGATATTCCTGCTGAGCAGCCCAGATAAACCTAATCGGCAAGTTGTGGTTCCCCACCAATAAGTCCCACCCAATGTTTTCAAATGTGGTTTCATGCTCAAACTCTAGATCAATAGTTTCAAAAAATTACCTATCCCCACATCCCTTCTACCCAATCCGAAGTTGCCAAAGCATGTAATTCCCAAATTTTGGGTTTTCCCTAGCAAAACCTCTACCCCTGGGTTCACTGCAGCTGCCACATTTCCCTTTATCAGAAGTGTGGTGAGCCAGGTTCAAGCCTGATAATTCAAGGACCCTTATGTGCCTGTATCAGAAACTGGCTCCTTGGTGCTCTCTAGATTGTTTTTTCTTTGTTTCTTTGCTTTTGTTTTTTTGTTTTTTTTTTGTTTTGTTTTGTTTTTGTTTTTTTTTTTTTGGTTTGGTTGTTTGGTTTTCCTTTTGTGGTTTCTTGAGATAGGGTTTCTCTATATAGTTGTGGTTTCTGGCCTGGTTCTCATTCTGTAAAACAGGCTGGCCTTAAACTCACTGGGATTCACCAGGATCTGCCTCCCTAGTGCTGGAATCAAAGGCATGCACCACCACCACCTGGCCATGTCATTTACTTAATTGAAGTTGTAATGTATTATAGGTATCCTAAAAGAAAATATAATTATCTGTACAAAGGCATTATTATCAAAATAAAACACAAGCACTCATTTCAGTTATAATCCTTATTTCTGCAACTAGGCACATTGCCATAGATGGTATTTAGAATTAACTTCCTCTACCACCCATTCTGTATTTCTTCCACCCTCTGCAAGCACTACAGCACTTCTGGTTCTTTTCCTGGAATAGTGACCTATATCTTCATTCCTGATGGGTCCATGCCCTTTGTCATCCTCCCTGGATTAGATTGTTGTAGTTTCCCAATGACTTTAATCACAGTGCACAGTAGCACCAAGAGATGCCTAAAGGATCTCCTGCACTCCAGACATAATCCTTCTTTCCTACAGTGAGGAGATACTGTCCAATTTCTTTATGGTAATCTGTAAATATCACCCATCCTGATGATGTTATTCCTTTCTTAGTCTGGTATTTTAAGGGCATTGGAATCCAAAAATGACCAAGGCAAATTCTGGGTTTCCAGCTCAATGGAAAGTTTTTTGTGTCTCCTGGCAGAAGCACAAGGACTTCTGAAAAACAACAACAACAACAACAAAAACAAAATAAACAAACAAAAAATCTTCTAGGCCAGCAAAATTTAGTGTTGCAGAAACAAGCAGCAATACTGTCCTAGTCAGTCACTAGAGACATTAGTGAGTGGAACTATTCCCTTTACCAACCCTTGATTCCTGGACACATGGATCCTGGGTATAGGAGAAAATGTACCATATATTGGATACTGATTCAGAGCATACACTACCCCCTGGAGAACCTTGGCCCCAGCCCTCAAGTTGCTGACACCTAATTAGTGCTGTAACAGTGTCCTCAGCAGACCAAAATCCACTCCATCTTTCTTTCTGGACAGCTTCTTCAGGAAGTTAGGGAATAAGGAAAAAATAGTGGATTCTATGAGTATGGGCCCACTGTAATGCTTCTCTGGTAGTTCAGTGAGTCCCTTGTTCTGAAGCAGGACTCTGGAATAACATTTCTGTGGGTAAGACATTCTGTAAATCCATTGATGGTGGTTTTGTGAAGCATTACATGTAGGATAGTTAAATCCATAATCAGAATAAGTTTCTACTAGAGTAAGGACCAAGAATTGTCCTTTATACAGAGGAAGTGGTCCAATGTACTCAACCTGCCACAAGGTTGCTGGCTGGTCCCCCAAAAAATGGTGTCATATCTAGGTATCAGTGATGATCTCTGATGGGCTATTGGGTGATCTGGCACTCAGTAGCAGGGGTACCATGGAGTTAAAGTTTTTCTGACTGGCCCACAGTCAGGACAAATCTCTCTCCTCCGCCAGGCCCATAGATGCTCAGAACCAACCAAGAAAGCATACAGAGACTTACATTGTTTACAAACTGTATGGCCATGGCAGGCTTCTTGTTATCTACTTCTTTTATCTTAAATTGACCCATTTCTATAAATCTATACTTTGCCGCCTAGCTCATGGCTTACCAGTACCTTACATCTTGTAATGGCAATGGCTTGCCATATCTCTCCCTCCAGCCTTCCAATTCCCCAAATTCTCTTCTCTCTTGGCCCGGCTATACTTCCTGACTGGCCACTGGCCAAACAGCATTTTATTTATACAGAGCGATATCCACAGCAGTACCAAGAATACACTTGGTGAGTGGAAGTTCATTTTATTGAGCCCATGAACACAACCCATTTGTGCCATCATGGCCTCTTTGTTCATGGGCCCATTGGGCATTGACAGGAATGGCTGAGGGGAGATTCAGACCGGCCACAGAAAGTCATCCTATCTGATTATTGAAATCTTTCTCAGCTAAAGTCACCTTTTGGTAAACATTTTACATGGGACACATGTATCTTCACATTCTTTGCCATGCATACAGATCTATGCACATACTTTGACCTCACATGTCTTTCTCTTTTCAACCTTGTTCTTTCCAAGTCTTCAATAAGCCAGTCCATTGACTGTGGACCAACAATCAATGACTATTTGCACATTAGACCACGTCTCCTCCCAAACAAACTGTATGACTCTGTGTACTGCCCACAGTGAAGATTTCCCCATCACCTGTATCTTTCAGGCTTGTACCACAATGGAGTTGAAATGCTGTCCACTTCTGGGTCCTGCCTGCATGATGTACAGAACCATCACTAAACCAAGCCTTAGTCTTCTCTTCCTCAGTCAACCAATCATAGGGAACACACCCCAGAACCCTGGAGATGCTTGCTTGGCAGGGGAAAGCATTGTAACAAGAGTAGAAACCAAATATATTTGGTCAAATTATTGATGTAGGTTGCTTGTGCCTCCAAAACCTGCTTGGACTCAAGTGCTTATATACCACTTCCATTTGATAACTGATGGGTGGTTAGGGATTTAGCTCAGTGGTAGAGCACTTGCCTAGCAAGTGTAAGGCCCTGGGTTCAGTCCTCAGCTCTGAAAAAGAAAAACAAACTAGCAAACAACAACAAAAAATAACTGTTGGAAGAGGGCTATTTTCTGGTGATGCTGTATTGCTCTTTATGCTTGGTGGAGTCCCCACAGGAAGGTTCTTCTTCATCATGAACCCCCAGCAGGCCCTGAAATCAACATGCACTGCCACCACACATAATTGCCTGAGACCCCAGCCACATTCTGAGTCCAGCTCCCATCAAGCTTGGAGCTCCCATCTGGAGCAGAGACCCCCCCAGCAGATCCTAAACTCTACATGCCCTGCCCTCACACTCATCTTCCCACAACCCCCACACTTCCTGAGATTTGGAGACCAACCCCCAGTCCCATGCAGCCCAGGTCTCCCAGCCAGAACAGAGGAGAGTGTCTAGGGTCATACCTAGGGAGGCATGCCCCTAGGTCACATCCATGGTCACCAGCAGTTTTCAAGGCAGACCACCCAGTTGCTGGCCATTGGGTGGGCCTCTTATGGGGAGTTTTCCCTTCTCCAAGACTCCCAGTAGACCCTGGATTTTACACCCCCTGTGCCCACCCCCATCTACTGAGACCCCCGCCACTTCCTGAGACTTAGTGACCAGCTGCCAGCTCCCATCTAGCCCTGAGATCCCATCTTACCCAGAGAGCTCCCACCTAGCCAAGAGAGCTCTCATCAGGCTCAGAGAGCTCCAATCCAGCCCAGAGAGCCCCCACCCTGCCCAGAAAAGGAAAGAGCTCTCATTGTACAAAGTGCCATTATTGGACAAAAAGTAAATTCAGGAGACAGGGAATCTACCAGCCCTGATTAAACCAAGAGTGGCTTTCTGAGAAGCAGAATCTGCCACTTATCATTGGACCAAGCCATGCTTCCTGTAACACTGAATCTGTCAGCTATGACTGGACCAAGATTGCTGTTAAGACCAAGAATGAATCCATGAGGAGATGGGCAGATGTCAAGGCAGAAGTACATACAACAAAATAATGAGCAATACAACATCACCAGAACCTAGCCCTCCTCCAACACCAAGCTTTGAACATCACAAAATGGAAGAAGCAGAAGAAAGCAACCTTAATAATAACATCATGAGGATGCTACAGGCTTTTAAAGAAGGAATCAAAAGTGAAATTGAGGAAAAGACAAGCAAAAAAGTGGAGGAAATCAATAAAGAACATAAAATGTCAAAGAAAACCTGGGAAGAACACTTTAAAATAAAACTTGAGGAAAAGACAAAGTAGAAGAAAGCAATAAATTCCTGAAAGAAAACCATCATGAAGCCATGAAACCGAAGGACAAATGTGTATCCTACTGTCCTAATCTCAAACAGGCCTGGCTAGAATATATTTATCTTTAGAGTGTTTTAGAGGCAGTCTTCCCTCTTGTAAATTCTATTTTGTGAGACTTACTATCTCCTGAGCATTAGCAAATTCTTTAAATCACCAATTCCACACATTTGCATCACAAATTATTAGCAGAGTGCTACCCAATGCATGAGATAACTTTTACAACTGCTCACAAAATTAACTATACATGGACCTTACACGTAAAAATTAAATGCAAAATACTGAACCTCTACACAGTACTAGAAGGTATTCTCCAAAGTTGGCAATCTGCTTTCTGTGGGAGCACCAAAAGTTGTAGAAGTTCAAAGATATTTGTTTGCTTTATTTATTTATTTAGGTTTTTTTTTTTTTTTTTTTGAGATAGGGTTTCTCTGTGCACTTTTGATGCCTGTCCGGGATCTTGCTCTTTAGAACAGCCTGGCCTTTAACTCACAGACATCCACATGGTTCTGCCTAGGTAACTGACTGAAGAATGTTCCAACCCTGGTTTCCAGGGTAACTGACCATAAAAATTCCCCACCTGAGGGTAGCCAATGAGAGATGGTGGCGGTCAACTACTCCCTTAGAAGTAAAGATTAAGCCATGATTTCTAGAAAGTCCCTAGAAGTGAGCCAATCAGAATTGTACCCATACTAGCACCTCTAAATGATGTAACCTTGTGATTTTTTTCCTTTAAACACTGAGCTTGCACAAAGGCGGGCACTTCCTCTAGCCTCCACTGCATTGGATCTACTGGACGAAGTCCCTGCCTAGGCTTATATTGCTTTGGGATATCCAGAATTAAAACTTGCTTTTGCATTCCGGCATGCTTGTCTTCAGTGGTCTCTCTGGGGGTCAAGATCTAGGCTCAACAGCCTGTCTCATAGCTGTGACATCATTGCAGAGAATTTCAATTTTAAGACGTACTGTTGGAGGCTGGATACTATCTGAAATGAAATTTGGTGACCTCTTCTGGCATGCAGGCAGAACAGTGCATACAGAATAAAAATCAATAAATCTTAAAAAAAAAAAAAAAAAAAGACTTGTATAGCCAATTACACTTCTGATCATTTTTTGCACTCTTCCCTCATTTTGCAGAGATTTGGGCTTGGAAACTTCTTGAAGAACCATGTCTAAGTTAGTTTTGGATCCTTTTAATCTTGTATTTCTTTTGGATAATTAGGGCTCAGTTGAAGATGAAATCAGGATAATCGATCACACCTCACTGCTATCATGACATTTTCCTGGGACTGAATCAATGGTTCAACACTTGAGCGCACTGGTTGCTCATTGACAGGGCCTGACTTTGATTCCCAGCACCCAGGAGACAGCTCACTACTGTCTGTAACTACAGACACCTGGGATCAGACACTCTCTTGTGACATACTCTGGTACTTGGCATGTTCTTGATATACACACTGGCAAAACTTATTCATATAAATTAAACTTCATTCCTTTTGAAAATAACATGCATAAAGAAACACTTTTTCAAAGTATCAAATCACACATATATCTGTCTTTTGCCATTTGTATATCTGGTACCCTAGCAGGACTAAAGAATGCAACACATCTCCTGGACCTAGAAATACAGGTAGTTCTGGGTCATCTGGGTGCTAGGAACCAAACTTGAGTACCCAAGAGGAGTACAAATATTCAGTAAAATTTCCTGCTCCCAAATCTGACATTAAAATGTAGATGAAGAGGCCAGATTACTTGTTCTGTCTCCTATCAATTAAAGGTGATGAAAGTTCCCTCTATATGGCTATCAACTAGTTCATTGATTTTTATCCCTCTTTGAATGGACTCTCTGCTTGTTTTTTATTTTTATTATTAACACACTTCCCTTGATGTGAGCAAAGATAACAAACCAAATTTGTTGAAACCAGTCAGCGTCCAGTCAGATTATATAGAAAAAGTTCTATAATTTGATAAATGCCATACTGATAGAGATTACATGTCCACACGGTTGGGCTTGCCCGGTGGACCGCCTAACTATTTCCGGTGTAGAATAGCCATCTCCGGGTCAGACATCTCGCAGGACCGGGACTCTGTGGCCTTACGTGGTTGCGTAAAGTGCGCGCGCGCCATGTAATCTATGTGCATGCGTGGGGTCCCACAGGAGTCCTGTACGCATGTGCGGCCAACCTTTAAAAAGCCGGTGCCATCTTGCACAAGGCTCTCAGTCTCTCTCAGTCTCTCTCTGTCTCTCCTCCCCCCCTCCCTTCTCTCCTCACCCACGTGTGTGTTTCATGCAGCCCAGTCACCTCTGTCCTCTTTAATAAAACTCTCCCTTGGTCTTGTCGTGTTCGGGACGTGTTCCTACCACCAAATAACTACTAACACATACATTTTAAGAATTTTATTTTAGTTATTTAAATTTTTTTTTGGATTTTCGACACAGGGTTTCTCTGTATAGCTTTGCACCTTTCCTGGAACTCCCTCTGAAGTCCAAGCTTGTCTCGAACTCACAGAGTTTCTCCAAATGTTGGGATTAAAGGTGTGTTCCACCACCACCTGGCTATTTAAGAATTTTTTGAGACAGGCTACTTCTACAAAGCCATGGCTGTGTGGAACTCACTATTTGAACCAACCCACCTAAAACCTCAAACTCAGAGATACTGGCTTGTCACTGTCTCCCAAATGCTGGGATAACAGACATGTACCTCTAAGCACAGCTGGAATATGTTTTTAAATATTCTATCTTTAAATCAGAAGTAAAGGATAAAATAAGATTTTAAAAGAAATCATCAATGTTGCATTGAACAGAAATACCTCTTGAATTTCTGTAATAGTAATATAAACTGGCAAATTATTTCATACATTCCCAATAACTGGGTTACTTGCTTTGTTGACTACATCCATTTAAAAATGTCTAAACTATGTCTGTGTGTGAACATCTGTGCCATCATGTGTATGTGGCAGTGGAGAGGACAACTTCAAAGTGTCTATTATCTACTTCTCCTATGCGGGTTTTAGGGATGAAACCCAGGAGTCTTCTAGTGGCAAGTGACCTCAATGACACTTGTTTGGTTTAAAATTTATTTACGTATGAGCCATTATGGAAGTGTGCATGTGCAAAAGCCCTAATGAGGAAATAAGGGGAAAATTTGTAGATTTATTCGAGTCTTCCAGAGATTGAACCTAAGTCATTATGCTTAGCAGCAAACAACATTACCACTGAGACAATTCTATGGCATTCATTTTGTGG
>NW_023413108.1:0-19756 GCF_903995425.1 Onychomys torridus
TAAGAACCTAAGTTTGTATCCCCAGAAACTGCATAAAAGCTGGGTTTAGTTGCCAAAAGGGTGAGCTCTGGGTTCATGGAGACCCTGTCTCAATAAAGTTAGGTGGAGAAAGAAGCAATTCACACACACACACACACACACACACACACACACACACGCACACACACACGCACACACACATGTGCGCATACACACATGCACACATTATTTTAAGGATAACTGATACAATAAAACAGTAAAAAACACTACATGAGCATGCCAATGACCATGCATGATAACATATGTGTGTTACTAAACTTTGAGAAATACTGATGTTTCTTGTAGGCTCTGTCAGATAACTAATGTTGTCATGAACTATGCCATGTTCTGGAAACATGTCTAGAAAAAGTGCCTCCCCTCTGGGACCTTCATGGTACCTGAGACTCACACTGGGTTCCTTTTCCTCTTTTATAGTTGAGCTATGGCTTCTTCATGAGAGGTCTGTGGCCCCATATTGCTTGCTGAATTTTCCAACAGGTCATTACACTAGAGACAAAATTGATGTCTCACTCATTAGCTTTCCACATGGAAAGACAATTCCAAAGATAGCCCAGACTTTGTGTCTCCTTCAATATGCCCATTCATACCTCAGAAGGTCATAGTGTCCCGTGGGATACTTGCTATCATACTTGCAACCCCCATCATTGAAGGACCTCAAGACTCTTGACTAAGTCTCCCGTCCCCTCCAGTCTATCAGGTTCCCACATAGGAGCAAAGGGAAGCTGGGAAACATGGGTTAAGCAATGTCCCTCAGTTGCTTCCAATGCGATGTGGCCTCCCGTCGCCGACAGAAAAGGAGCCAGATGCTTGCTGTGGTCCCCAAGCGTGCCTCTCCTACTCGGCCTGCCTCTACATTCTCACTCTCGTTCCTCTTTGGGGGTACTCGACTCCACTTACTTTTCCAGCGGTCGACTTTTTCTCTCTGCAAGACCTTTGCCTCTCATCCCCACTCAGCTCAGTGTGATCTCCCCTTTGTCACATGATTCAGCTCTCAAGTCAAACACGCTTTCTTCACCGAGCCCTTCCTGGTGGCCTCCATCTGGGAGGACTACCTCTCATCTTTCTCCATCTATTTCCTCGACAGTCTTTTGCAAAGCGTGTCTAAGTGTGTGTGTGTGTGTGTGTGTGTGTGTGAGAGAGAGAGAGAGACATATGCCACAGACCAAGTGTGGAATTCACAGGACAACTTTGGGAAGTCGGCTTCTTTAACCATGGGTTCTAAGGTCAAACTCGGGTTACCCAGCTTGGGATATCAGCCCTTTTGTGCACAGAACCATGACCGGAACTTTTCCTGCAGCTGTTTACTTTCAGACTTCCCACGCCCCTATGCTTAATATATGTGTGTGTTGTCCTAACAAGGAGCTGCATTTGTTCTTGATACAATCTTAATTATCTCTGATATTCTGGCACATGTATACTTATTATAATCCTTGTATATTTCAATTTGTGTTTGTCATCTTATTTTCTATTAGAAATGCTTTCAATGACTCTTTTTCTACTTCCTTAAATTTTTATCTCATTTTCTTATATATGTTTGAAAACGATACATTCTGAGTGTATCATTCATCCTTAAAATCTAGCAGTTCATATGTATTTCTAGCTGTCTTATAATTTTAGTATTCTTCTACTTTGTTTCTGTATTTCTTGATCCCACAAGTTATATATTAACTTTAGTGTTTTATACAGTATTTGTTCAAACTTACCCAATGTTTACATTTTTCCCCTCACCATTCTATGGACCTCAGCCTTTTCCTCTAGGGTCTTTTCCCTTCTTCTGAAGTATGTCCTTTTGTTCTCTTAATGATGGTATACCAATAGTGCTGTTTTGTTTTTCAGAAAATGTCTTTCCCCTGACAGCTAGTTTTCTTGCCTATTTAATGTTAGGCTGGAAATATGCTAGTTTTTTGTTTACATTTCTTTTTTTTAAAACTGGCTTCTGCTTCTACTGTGAAAAAATTCAGTCCTCTGTCTTACGTATTGTCTCTCCCCATGATCAATCTCTTCTCCCTTTATATTTTTAAACTCTATTTATCTTTGCATTCATTTTTATTACTCTCTAAAACTTGATGAACATCTCTTTACGATCCTTTTTATATACCTTTATCTTTCTTTATATGCCTCTTGGTATACAATTCATACCCAATGACGTATGTTAATGTGTTTCATAATTTGGAGGAAATTATGTCATCTAATATGTCTTATGTCCTTTCTCTCTCTTGGGGAATACCTTCTGTATTCATGAGAGTATTTAGTACGTATGTGTGAGACTACAGTAAATAACGTCCATTAAATCCTTGTTCATAGTTTCTCTGTTCTTTGACTCTGTACTTTGTTCTAAGTAATTCCTCCAAACTTATTTCTTATTTTCTAGGTTCACTTGAGAGTCTAAGTTTCTTTCATGTTTCTTTCTGATATTCTCCTGTTGCTTCCAAAGTCCAAGAATCTCAATCAATCCCCCCCCCTCTCTCTCTCTTCACACACACGCGCGCGCACACACACACACGCACCGTGTCATTACAAATTTCATAGTTTCTGTGTGGATGCCCATCCATGGTTGGCTCTTGTGTGTGAGAAGCATGGATGCCCATCCATGGTTGGCTCTTGTGTGTGAGAAGCATGGATGCCCATCCATGGTTGGCTCTTGTGTGTGAGAAGCATGGATCCCATCCATGGTTGGCTTGTGTGTGAGAAGAATGGAGAAACTAGCTTGCATTTGCCTTTGTTTTCTTTGTAAAGTATTTAGGTTTGAGTATTCTGGAGAACTTGTGAGATATTATTAACTTGGGATAACTTCCCTGTCATTTTCTAATTTCTTGGACTAAAATAAATTTAACCTTAAGATGTTAATTATGGGCCAGGAAATCCTCAGAGAAACATGGTGAAGTGATTGTCACTGTTTAGCTGTTTTCCCTCTCAAGAGCCAGAGCCCTTTTCTGGAAGAAGCATATTTAAGGCACTGGTGAGTTTTCCAGCCACCCTCTACTAAGGCTTTAATCACTGCTTGACTCCCCTTACTTTTGACTCCTCCTACTTTTGACTCCTCCTACTTTTGACTCCCTCTACTTTTGACTCCTCCTGTTTTTGACTCCTCCTACCTTTGACTCCCCCTACTTTTGACTCCCCCTACTTTTGACTCCCCTACTTTTGACTCCCCCTACTTTTGACTCCCTACTTTTGACTCCTCCTGTTTTTGACTCCTCCTACTTTTGACTCCCCCTACTTTTGACTCCCTCTACTTTTGACTCCTCCTACTTTTGACTCCTTCTACTTTTGACTCCCCCTACTTTTGACGTGATTGCAGATACTTCAAGGTTCACCATCTTCCCCAGCATTCACACCCCTGGTCCCAGCATTCACCAAAGGCCATCTTGAGCCCTAAGCATAGATGTTTTCCACCATTCACTCTTGGGTCTTCCCTTGTTTGATGTTGTTCATCCAAAAGCCTAGCTTAAGGATGTCCTTTAATGCTTTGTGAGCAGAAGGGTGCATTTAAATGCATATTTGTTTGTATTTAACCGGAGTCTATTGGCATTTTGTCACCAGAACTTGCAACTTGATTTTACTATTGGAAACAAAAATATGAATGCATTATTTATTGAGGGAATAAATGCATGATTTTCTTTTATAAAGGGCTAGATGCAAATAAGCCTCTGGGCTGATATGGTAAGATACCTGGTGCCGGGCATGCTGTGGTCCATTGGCTCCAACTCACATTTGACATGCAAAACTGGTTTGGGGAAATTATGGGAATCCATAGGACATGGCAACAAAGTGGAGGAATGATACCCATGATACCCTGGGAAATTTAGAAATGGGAAATTCTGTTTAATAAGAAACTACACAATAAAAAAGTTTAGTTATATTTGTACTTACAAGCTATGGTATTGCTCTGTCTAGAATACTCATAGTGATCATTGGTTATAGGGAAGAAATAAATTGGGTTCACAGAGGAGCTTTTTATCGGATTATAAGGTGCCCCATCGTAAAGTAGAGGAAGACAGGCTTATCTATCTGGCTATCTGTTCACATTGCTTATGTGGACTATGGTTCATACACTAGTCAGGATTCCTTTTGAACCTCTGAAATGTTCTTCAGAGTGAGTCCTTGTGACCATATTCAAACACTGGTGGGTGAGGCGGCTATTTGGTAAATCCTTTAGGTACTGAGCCGATTCCAAACCAGCTCTGCTCTTCCAAACAAAAGCCATCCTTGCACTTCTCACTTTTGTGACAAGTGATCTTTGTGTGTGTGTGTGTGTATGTGTGTGTGGTGTGTGTGTGTGTGTGTACAAGGATGAAACTCAGGTCTGTTTATTAGGCTTAAAATGCGGCACTTACTAACAGATATCTCTCCTGCCCTGGACTTTGATCTTTCACAATACAGAAAATCCTGATGCTCCTGCAGGTTCTTCATACAAGTCACTTAAGGCTTAGGTTACCACCATGTGAGTGGTGAGCTAGGAGACTGACTTGGGAACTTGCACCAAGAGCACTGACATCACACAGCTGAAGAGCTGCTTTTGCACCAGGGGTCCAGGAAGGTGAGGACTAGCCATGCCAGTCTTCTGGAAATGTGACTTCAGTCAGCAGCAGTTGGGTAGATGATGTGCTAATTGCCTGTTGTGGCTTTGGAGGTCTGTAGGCTTTTGTTTTTCTCCTTTCTCTGTGCTTTGTTTCCATGAATTAGAATTTCTGGGCATGCTATCTAGAGCTGGCATTGCAGACACAATACCATTGGCTCCAAGGAGTCTTGATTTTGGATTTTTTCCCAGATTACACATCTGTCCCTCTAGCCTAAATTTCTAAGCATATGGCAGTGGCAGAGGAGGTAGATTAGAAATCACCTCTGTGTTGCTCCCAAAGTGTAGAAATGGAGGATTCTTCATCTGAGCATGAGGTTGTTACTGTATTGATTAAAGGATGTGGTTTCATTCTTGTGAATTGTCCTCAGTGAGGTAAGATGTGTACAGTATGCTGCAGCCATGGAGTTGGAGCATTCTTCCTAGAAGGAATGCACAGGGCAAAACAAAACCCCTGACATCTGCTCTTAAGGAACTCATTTAAAATGATTGGCAAGGAGGGACCATTCAATGTGGTCCATTTTTTTGCTTTACAACCTATTTGTCAACTGGTGACATATAATTTTCCATATACATTACACTTTTATATGCAAATATTTATTGGAGCAGGCAACTTCTTCAGACAATATTAGCTTCCCTTGTGAAACTGCAAACACTCAAAATTCAGAATATTGAATTTAACCCAAAGGTAACATGGGGCTAACTCGAGGTCCAAGGTAGTGCTGTGACTCTGTGCTCTTTCTGAATCTGGAGAACTGTCAAGGATGAGAAGAGATGAAGGCAAGGTGACTATTGGAGATCAAATACTGTTTCCTTTTGTAAGCTAATATGTCTCATATTCCAAACTCATCCCCAGCGTTTTATTCCCTCACTCAAACTTTTCTCTGTCATCTTTATATCCTTCAGTATCATTGACTCCTTTCTTTACCCCAAGGAGAAATGCTCAAGATTTAAAAAGAGACGGCAGAGCAGAAACTAAAGAAGTGTGTAGAAGCATAGTGAATTCCTAAGCTGTGGATACTCGTAAGTGTCCCTCAGTAAGGACTTTCACTTGGTCATTCAAATAGCAAACAGAATGACCAGCTTAAATTACAGTCAGGCTGCATTGTTTCCCTTCCATGGATGTCTTCATTGAAGAACAAGTAGATAACTACATTTAAGAAGAGAAAAGATATGCATTCAATTACACTTTCTATCATTTAGAGAATTAAAATGTTTCACAGATCTAAATAATACAGTTAAAACCATAAAACTGATTGGGGAAAAAATTAGTGTAACTGGATTAAGCAGAACATTTTAGAAGACAAAAATATGAAATATAAAAGAGAAAGCATTGAACTTAAAAATTTTTAAATGCTTGCTGTTTATTACATTTATTAATGTGTGTGTGTGTGTGTGTGTGTGTGTGTGTGTGTGTGTGTGTGTGACTGTGTATGTGTTAGTGTGTGTGTTCAGGTTGTGGAAGTCAGTTCTTTTTTGCACCATTTGGGTCCCTGTAATAGAACCCAAGCATCTCTCTGGTCCAGTGCTTGTTCTTTCTTTCTTTCTTTTTTTTTTTTTTGTTTTTTTTTTTGTTTTGTTTTGTTTGTTTTGTTTTTTGAGACAGGGTTTCTCTGTGTAGCTTTGCGCCTTTCCTGTAACTCATTTGGTAGCCCAGGCTGGCCTCGAACTCACAGAGATCCGCCTGGCTCTGCCTCCGGAGAGCTGGGATTAAAGGCGTGTGTCACCACCGCCCAGCCTGGTGCTTGCTCTTTCAACAACACTGAAATATTTGAAAATTTCCAGACTGAAAACAATTGAAAAATTTATATTCAGCAAAGGATCTGTACACAGAATACCCAGTTAGTCAGAAATGCTGCTGCTTCCTAAATAGAAGCAAAGTGCCAAGTAAAACGTGGAGTTATTCTCTTTTCAATTAGCTAATACATTCATTAATGTTTTTCTTGTTTGTTTCTTTGTTTTGGGTTTGGTTTATTTATTTGTTTGTTTGTTTGTTTGTTTTGGGGGGCAAAGTTTTGCTACGTATCCCTTGCAGATCTAGCAATCACTGTGTAGCCCAGGCTGCCCTCGAAGTACCAGCAATCTCTTGCCTCAGCATCCAAACTGCTGGGGCTACAGGTGTGTTCCACCATGCCTGGCTGAGTTATTTTTAGATAAGTATAATTAGAGGTTGGAGAAAACCCAGTGAATAAGATGGAAACAGTAAGAACGTTGTGGATAGTACATTAGAGACAACAGTATAGGACTTGATAATGCATTATCTAAACAACAGTTTACCCTGGTGTGAGTCTTTGTCTGTATCTTCACAATTCTGTGTGGGTGCCAATAGAGACCAAAAGAGGATGTCAGATCTGGATCTGGAGTTTCAGGAAGTTGTGTGCCCCCTTTGTGGGTGGGGGAACTAAACTCTGATCCTCTGCAAGAGCAGCCTGTTCACTTCACTGCTGGCCCAGCTCTTCAGTCCCATAATGGATTACGTTTAAAGACAATTGATGAAATTTAGATGAGGGATCAGAAGCTAGGCAGTGCTCTCAGGGCAAAGTTAAAGCCTGCAGGGAAGTCCAGCTGAGAGGAGGAGGTTTTTGAAAACATGAGCTCCAGACTCCAGAGACAAGTCAAGGTTGGTGACATAGACTGAAAAGCCATCTGCACTGATGTGGCAGTGGATGCTTGGATTTGTCCACAAGATCGTACAGATTAAATTAAGTAATAATTCTTTGGAGGTGCTGCCAGTCATTAATTCATTTGGTTAACTAACAGCCTGAGATGAAGGCAAAGGCGGTTACCAGAGTTAATGACCAATCTCATTTTTGCTATTATCGTGCTCAGTGGTTTGAAACAACCAGAGTTTTTCTCTGAAAATTAGCAGCTGTGTGGAAGTATCGTTCCTAGCAGATATAAAATTGCTACCAAGTTTAATCAACTCGTGTATTTATAGGACATCTTAAACTCAAATGAGACATTTGTTCATTTTGTAAATATTTGGGAAATATAAGTACATAGATGTCATTATTCATTAAATTTTCTGCTAGTTTCTTTTCATTATAATTTTGTTTTGTTTTGTTTGCTTGTGTTTTAAGAAAAAATCTCCTTGTGTAGCCCTGAATGGCCTCAAAATTTCTATGTAAAACACATTGGTCTCAAAGTTCTATCAGTCTTCCTGGATCTGCACTCTGAGTGCTGAAATTCCAGATGTGCACTGCCACTCTTGGTTCAGTATAATCTTGCATATTTATTTTTAAAATGCATTTTTTAAAAATCCTGTTATCTGTCTACTATAAGTCAGCTTACTTTACAAGCTTTTTATCTTCATAAATTAGTAATTTTTTTTATTATTTGAAACTATGTTTGTACACTCATACAAACAGATTATAGCTTTGTAAGGAATCACGTCATTTTATCTATTGTAAACTAGTTGTGGTAGTTTGAATGTATTTGGCCCCCATAAACTCAGGGAGTGGCTCTATTAGGAGGTGTGGCCTCGTTGGAGGAGGTGTGGCCTTGTTGGGGGAGGTGTGGCCTTGTTGGAGGAGGTGTGGCCTTGTTTGGAGGAGGTGTGGCCTTGTTAGAGGAGGCTGGATGACACACACCTTTAATCCAGACCTTGAGGCTGGAGGGCATACTTAATCTGGGTCACACCTTCTGTTAGAAATGTGTCACTGTACGGGGTGGGGCTTTAAGATCTTTTTTCTTAAGCTTCACTCAGTGTGACAGTCAACTTCCTGTTGCCTCTGAGTCAAGATGTAGGACTCTCAGCTCCAGCACCACACCTGTGCCTGCCTGTCACCATATTCCCTGTTACTGGTCATAAATGAACTGATCCTCTGAAACTGTAAGCTAGCCACCCTCAATTAAATGTTTTATTTGTAAGAGTTGCTGTGCTTCACAGCAATAAAAACCTAAACTAAGACACTAGTAACACATACCACATATACAAAATCATAAATTTGGGGTTGCATGTTCCTTATGTCTCTTAATAGAAAAGGAAAAATTTTCATTAAAAATATGTTTAAGCTCAGTAGTTCTCAGACCAAGAAGAAACTAGAACATACAGGGACATGGGTGGGGACACCAGAAGGCTGCTTGAAGATAAAGAACACTCCGTGTTTTTGCCACTAACAGCAGTTGGCTCTGTGATATTAGCCTCCAATGCTGTGGACACACAAAGTTCATGACATCATTGTGTATAAGATGGGTTTACAGGAAGCTTAGACAAAGTGAAGACTTCTATGAATATGCCTAAATTGCCAACTCACTCTCTTCCATTGGGGAAGGATGGGATAGGACATGGAAGAGATGCACTTTCCAAATGACAGGTCTAATCATCAATATGTAAGTGTTTGGTAACAGCAAGGATGAGGAAGGTTTTACACCTCTCATTCTTCTTCGAGTCTCGGTGAACTGCTGTCATTTTCACACTGACTTTCTACCCACAAATGAGCGAGTTTCTGACGTGTGTGGATCAGGGTGAAATGCCAGACACTGTTGTAAGAAGTTTTTTGTTTGTTTATTTTTGTTTTTGTTTTGTTTTGCTTTAGATTTATTTATTTTACTTTATGTGTGTGATTGTTTTGCCTGAATGTATGTGTGGGCATCATGTATGTATGTGATGCCTGCAGAGGTCAGAAGAAACTATTGGATACCCTGGAAGTAGACTTACAGATGGTTGTGAGCCAACATGTGGGTGCTAAGAGTTGAACCTGGTTCCTGCAGAAGAGCAGCCAGTGCTGTGAACATCTGAGCCGTCTTTCCAGCCCCCAGTTACCCTCCATTCGCCTCTTTTAATATTGCTGCTGACACATTGAGTCTTCACTGAGGAGATGCTCAGTGTCGCAGCCACTTTGATACAACTTTGTTCTAGTCGTGAAAGAAGGGAAAAGTTGACAAAGAACATACTTGTATTATTAAAATGAATATCCTGTTTTTTTCAACATTAGGTATCTAGTAAGTACAGTCCCACTTGGCACAAGTCACACACTCATCTAACCAAGTTAAAGATTATTCAAATTTTTGGATTTTCTAAAAGTCAATTTTATTAGGTGCACATTATTTTAAATTAAACGGACTATCAAGTAGAGCTTACAAATCTTCTGTTCATCCAGAATTTTATCATCATGTACTTTCCTCTAATAGAATACATATACGTTGAGAGGAGGCATTTAAAGCTTTAGTACAAGTAGCTTACACCTTCAATAAGGCCTTCAGAAGACTTAAACAGAAAATGTAAATGTTTATTATTATACGATTATGCTACTAGATCTTTGAAAATGCACAGCTTCTTGTCCGAAGGCACTTTGCCTTCAAGACTACCATTTCAAGAAATAAAAAGTAATTTTGATTGGATGTTGATTTCATGTCTCCTAGAAACCTCTACACAAATCCTAGTAGCTAAAATAGAATTTGGCAACTTTTAACTGGACATAGAAATTTCTCAGAATCCAGAAGAGAAAGTCAAGTGAAAACCATTTTATCCAGTTAAACATGCAATGGTGTTTTAAGAAATAGTCTGAGATGCCAACACGATGTAATGTATAAAGAAGTATGAATTCAGTCTTCTAGCCCCTAATCCTGCATAAACACTGCCTGTCAAAAAGTAACTGGGGGCCCTCATTTGGAGTTACTGAAGCTGGATACTTATTAATTGCCCTGCGAACACATGAGCTAGCACAGGGCACTGAGTGTGAGTGTGTATAAGAGAAATTTTTGATGCGTCAAACACAGTAAGCCCTTGGTGGTGCCTGTCATTGTGGTTCTTGCCACTCTGTTCTATTGCATCTCCTCTTCACATGGCCACTTTTCTGCCCTCTGACTATTTTAAGGAGCAGATTTAAGTTACTCTACATATGTCAAAATGAAGTCTTTTCAACACTTGGTCTTATCTCAGCCATTATCATCAAGGGGAAAGAGAAGTGATGGAAAATGATTGTGTTCTCTTTGTCAACGTGTATGTTTTGGGCATGTTTCTCTGAGTCAGGCTAAAGTGTATAAGTGATTTTGGGGGAAACATGCCATTTTTCGGGCTTGTTTTTTGAACTGCCCTTAGAGGCAGAGCGATTAACAGCATTTCAACAACAAGAATCTTCTCATCAATCTTAATGGCATTAACAAAGGTAAAATGCCACATTCCTCCTACCAAATTTAGGATAGCTACAGCTGTATTTCCAGAGATCTGTTTCTTTTCTATTCATTTATGTTCTGAACCAAAAACTCTGCCTCATTGAATCTCTTTTGAAATTTTACAGATGTGTATGTTGGGTTTATTTCTAATTGGCGAAATCACTCTGAACTTCCTCCTGTTGTATTTGGAAGAAATTGCTCTGAACCCCTCTTTTCTCTTGTTTCCCTTTTGCAGTCCCTGTGCTCTGCCTCCATTTCAGCCAAAACTGATAGCCACACTCCTTTTACATTCATATGCTCTTGCAGTTTGAACCACACAAAAGGAATTTCTGATTCTTATATGAGATACCATGAGGATAAGAAGATATTTTAACATAGGCAGTGAATTATCATCAGAAAGGGCAAAAGTTATACATGTGCAACAGTTAGGACAAGCCATTTATAAATAAGAACCCTGAAACAGACAGTGCCAGATTGTGTGACAGAGAATAGGGCAACAGGGCTTAGAGACAGGCATGATCAGTGGGGGCTACATTCATCAAGGAGGGATTGGCTTGAGCTTGGAAGGATTGGATGGATTTGGATCACTATAGAAAAGAGAGGAAGGCATTCTAGGCAGCAGGGACAGCAAAGCAAGCTCAGAAGCAGAAATGTCATGCAAATGTCATGGTATGCCCTAATTTTAATGATTCTGCTGTCCTACGAGGTGACTTTGATCTCATTGTAATTTACATCAGCAGCACACAATTCCAGTTTAGTAGCTGGCTTCCTGTAGAGGGAAGGAAGATAGAAGACTAAATGTTGAGTAAATATATCAGACAAATGATAATGGTAAATGAAATATATAAAATTTTAGTGTCTAGCTATTGTAAGCATATTCTTCCATCTGGGGTTTGGCTTTAAGAAGATAGAATTCTTAGGGCATCATAAAGAACCTCAGACATTCAAGATAAGTAATCTAATCTCTAAACCGGAGGAAGGATGTTTTTCTTAATACTGTAATAAAAAAAAGGCTGCTGCCATATTTTATATGGCACCAACTCTGTTGGTTATTGAATCAGACTTTTCTAGAGCTAGACTGCAGTCCAGCTCCCATCCCAGGGCCTTTAGTGAGTGAGCTCCTGTGAACATAGCTATCATTCACTCGCATGCCTTCTCCAGTGAGCAAGAATGCTGACACCAGACTGTTTCAGCGTCGGCTGCTAGAACTCATTAATACCACGCCAAAGTGGGAACTGCTGATCATCAGGGATTTCATCACAAAGTAAACCAGAAGCTGCATGTCACAGTGTCCCGTGACAGACATGCATTAGCAAAAGTGCATAAGAAAGGAGACAGACCAAGGAGTCTCTGCTTCTGTGCTTGCTCCCTGAAAACACTCTATTCCGATATCTTAGTAGATACAATATTAATATATTAGTGTCAACTTGGAAATGGACTCCAACACTGAACAAAAGGAAGGTAGATGCTCAGACCAAACGCTCTGAAAGAGACTATGTGGCTTCAGGTTCCAGGACACCACTTAGGATGCTGGACTTTCAGGATGTTAAAAATCTACTGTGAAGGTAAGAGAAAAAATCAAGTTTAAAACCACTGAACCACAAGATCTGAAATGAGGTGGGGAGTAAGCTGAGTGGGGAGCTGCTGATGTCAGGAAGTTATAATTTGTATAAGGAAGAAGGAGGCAGAGGAAGCAAGACTCTCTAAGAACATTTAAAATTTTCCTTCTAAGACTTTTTACTAGTCCAAAGTAAGGGAGGAAATGAAACAAAATGTTCTTCTAAAGACAATAGTGGACATTTAAAGCAAGAAAACTTGTCACAGTGATGAAGGTTTGTGTGTTGGTAAACTGGACTAGGAATGGAGAGAATCAATCGCCTCATTTGAACAAGCTAATGAGGTGATGTGAACACTTCTTAGAAATGGCTTTATACTAGACTGGAATTGCTGAAAAGGAAGAAAAGATTCTAATTTTGAAAAAAAGATACACTCCAGAACAAAATATCAAGCAAATGTTAATAAGATAAATATAACTCAGCTATTTCCCAATGCCTTGCAAGGCCAGAACACTTACTCTGTAGAGGAGGAAATTGGGATTCTGGAGCTTATAGTAAAGAACATTCTAGATTTGAAATGATGTCACTTTAAGCTCACAAATGCATGTGTTATTCAAAACTCTTAGATTTGTACATCTGACTTCAGATTGAGTAAGTTCTACTAAAAAATAAACTTATTTTACCATAAATTGTTATACATCAAAGTCAAGTTCTCAATGATTAAAAGTTTCTTGGGTACTTAAAACATTTTGGTAGTTAATCCTTTGGTAGCAATGACATGCTCCAAACTAAATAGAATACTTTTAAATTGTCTCCTAAGTTCAAACTTAGGTTTGCATTTGTGCTGATGTTAATTGATAATTAAAAAAAATAAAACAAGAGGGAGAAAGGAGGTTATATTGTCACCTTGTTAGTATTTCCAAGAACTTATATGTCCATGAATTTAAATTAAAAATTTTATTGTTTTTCTTCTCAGTACCCTCAAAACATAGGAGCCCCAATAACCACATACTCACACATACCAAACCAAAAACACAGGACTTGTAACACGGTATAATTAGTGATTTTCCCACCAAACTGGAATAGTTATTTTAGCTGACAGAAATATTTTTCCCCTAGTATGAAAACTCACTTGCAAGAACAAATAGAGACCTAAAGAGTACTTACCAGGTTGGGCAAGCAAGGGGATCTGAACAAGCTAAGAAGCTCCTTCATGCTTCTCCACTATTGGGAGGTGCCATAGACTCATTTTCTAAGAATTTATCTTCAGATATTTACCAATGTCTTGTTCACCAATATTAAAATAACAGTTACATTTTTTAGGGGGCCTGCCACACAGTTCCCAAATAAATCACATGGAAGCACAGGAAGCAGAGATTAGATAGAACAATACAGAAGCAGATATGACCTTCAAAGTCCTGCCTCTATGAACTATTTCCTGCTAGCCAAGACTTCCATCCAAATGGCTTCACAGCCTTCAAAATGACTCCACAAGCTGGGACCAAGCATTGAAAACATGGGTTTGTAAGAGAAAGTCCAGAGTTAAGCCAAGAGAATTGTCAATCCTAACGCCAAAGGCTTCTGGAAGAAGAAATAATGGGAAGGAAGAAGGGGGGGGGGCGGTCGTTGGAATTGGGGCAGCTTAACCAACCAATACTGCCTGCTGTGATGAAAAAAAATAATAATAACTTTTAGCACTGTATTGAACTTTACCATCCATTACATTTACCTGTTACTATTGCAGTACTTACCACAAGCTTATCTATGGCTGGAAGCAATCACTTAAGAGTTTTTATAGATCCATAAGAAGCAAAGAAGAAGCATATTCCCAAAGATTTTAAAGGCTGGATTTTGTTCATGGCATACTTCCTGCAAAAAAATCAAAATCATGCCGTAGCAAGATGTAAGATTGCTGCTGGCCCTCCAGTCACCTGAGAATATATGACAGCCTGGTGTCTGGCATTTGCTGCTATGATTGAAGACAAAATGTTCTTTCAACCTTTGTTTGGAGGAATTCAGTCACTAAGAAAAGTGATAGACTGTTCATTTGGCTGTTAATCATTCCTGTATATGCAAGTCTACCATGTGTACAAGCATGCATAAATTTCTGATCTACATCCTACACAGCCTATACAATCCACATAAGCATAATTTCAATCCAAATAGAAAGCATGTTCACTCTTCAAAAGCATGTGAACTTACAGTTGCTAATATCATTTTAATATTTGTAAATAACATAGACCCTAATACCATTGCCTCTTACCTTCTCCATAGACCCTAGATAGAGGCCAGGACCACAGATTGGAAACTACTAGTATCAGCATCTACTGATGCTACCATATTATTTTTGAAGGACAATGTCAGACTTAAAATTACATTGTCTTAAATTCCCTACATTTCAATATCATAATTAGGTTCTGTGGTAAGATCGGGTTTTTGTTGTCACAGTATTTGATAAATAAAAAGTAAAGTTTAAAACCAGTAAAACTGATTTGATCTCTCAGAATTACATACGTATCTCTCTTTCCCACCCTTGTCAAACATCTTTTTAGTTCTATGTCAGATGAAATTCCCATAATCCCATTTACATGTGATAAATAAATAATGTTAGCAGTGGTCTAAATGTACAGTGTTTAATATATTTACCCAAGTACCATAAACAATAATATTCATTGTTCAATCATTAGAAAGCATTTGTCTGCGACTCGCAGACAATAGGTGACCGTGGTTTTACTGAAGAGGACTGCTTCCTCAGATGTCACAGGAGTGAAGCCAGCAGGCCTGCATTCATACTGCCATGCAATCACACAGGAAAGCACAATGGCGTCTCTTGGCCTCCTGTCCCTCCATCCAGAGCATGGAGCTCCAAGCTTCCTGTTGAAAAAGGACTGCTTCTCCCCCAGTCAGCCAGGAAGTGGGGATTGGAGGAAGACAAAGGATGTAAAACAACATCACGTGTTTCTCCCCGAATCTCAACCTCAGAAGCTGCTGTGCACCTTTGATTATCCGACCCCATAAACATGGTAACTCAACATGACTATACAAGGAGATGAGGATTTTTTAACTCCTTATGCTGCTTCACCAAATAAAATCAGGATTTTTGTTAGGAAAATGGAATGAAAGGGGAATTTGGATAGAGAAGTTGGCCACAATGCACAAGCTAACTCAGAGTGTCTCTCCTTTGTTTTGTTTGGTTCCTCCCCCTGAATTTCACTTAAAATGCCTGAAGTAATTGGAAATCACATAGTTTTGCAATGTAGACACTGAAAATTAGCTGTAAACCAGTTCAGTGTTCTCTGAACAGAACTAACACATACATTGCAGGAATTTAATGAATATTAAATTAAATTGTGTTGATTGCTTCAATGTTTTCCCTTAACCTAAATTTTCACTTTAACGGTTTTAGCTAACTCTTCATACATAAAAGCTTCTCTCAATTTACCGAAGGGTGAGCATTCTGAGTCCCTTTACCACTGGGAAAATGTGGCTGTGAGTTCTCACCCTGCTCTGTCATCTAGAGGACAGTGTTCATTCTTGTTAATGTAAGGTGAACTTCATCCGAGCAATGCCAAGAGGAGTAAATGTGAGTTCCCTGTGTCTAGCCAGGTCAGCCATCATGGAGGGCATTTCCCTTTTATTGACCTGATTCCTTCCACGGAGATGGAAACACACAGGCCATTATATAAGGGAGCATCTACCAGGGAGCCCAGTGTTCTCAATTGGGAATGAATCAAAAGAATTATTGAGTAAACTATAAAGCAGATTTGTCCAAGAGTTTGCTAACTCCTCCTAAATCAAGCCTGAATGTGTTGTTTAAAAAGTTGAGACGTTACACCATGAGCACACTCCTTTTGGTTTACTCTACCAGGTCCATCAGTCGGTCACACATTCCATTAATCATTTGCCCATTAAATTCCTACTGTGTGTTGTGTATATATGCTCAGTTCACAGCCAATGTGCTTATGCTGTAGTCTGAAGCCAAGCTGACTAACATATTGTAAATACACTGAGAGAGGAATTACACTGTCCCTAAATTACCTCAGGGTTCAGTGAGATGACTCAAGGATAAAAGGTGCTTGCCGCCAAGCAAAGGACTGGAGTTTAATCCCCAGGACCCACATGGGAGAAGGAGAAAAACACTCAGACTTCCTCATGCTTATGCATGCCTGTTGAAGTGCACACATGTGCACACACACACACAACACACACACACACACACACACACAATCTGATTTTTAATTTTTGCCACTAGTTCACTAAGATGTGTAGAAGGGAGAGATGGCAGGAGTTAGGTAGGTAGCATATGAATGGTAGACAGCTTAAGGATTGGTTACTGTACAGCCCACTTGTGTGTGTGTAGTTATTCTGGTCCTTTATTGAGCATCTGAGGATTACGTACTGGTGTGTACTATCCAGATCATCTATATTGGAACAAATACCATTTAAGTAGTAAATTTTCCCTCACACGTGAATTAGATCCTAGATAAGTTGACATGGTTTTTAGTGTCCACAAATATTACAATACCTTAGGAACCTGAGACTTTTCTTTTTCAGTATAAGAAGGAAACGGGAGACTAAGGAAAGGGTATGTTCATAGCTTTTCACCAGGGCATCAGTTGATGTTAGCTATAGGGGTTCAGACCCTATACCAGGGAGTTTTTTGTAGGTGAAAAGTGGGTCAGTCTGACCCCACCCCTCGTACTAGATGAAAGAAACACGAACTATTCTCAAGCACTTTTAGAGACCAGTGGTGCGATCATTTTTTAAAGTTACTAAGGAAAAAGCCTTATAGTCTTCCAGCCTGAGATAGCCACTGTAGAACAAGTGTGCGGCATCTCACCATTGCTCTTAATCACTGAATGCACTCTTCTCACCATGCTCTTTAGTTTGCACCATGGTGACTTTCTTAAACCTATTTCCCCATTTCTCTCTGAATCAGTGTGCAGTCTGCATTGGTATGTTTCTTATTGTCCTATCAAGTATTAAATCCAGAGTTTTGTGACAACCGCAATGTGGCAGTTCATCCTGCACCTTTGAAAGGCCTCTTCCGGACTCATCTGCTTTCCAGAGGACACAGTGCTTCTCCTCTTGACTCCTTAACAGGCTGTCTGTGACAGGCACTTCTTAGCGTGTCCTCTGCATTTTCAAGCTCTCAAAAATGGTGTGATAAAACGCAGAATTGTCTCTTTGCAAGATGTTCTTTCTCTGACAATTCCTCTGTAATCACTCTTGATTTCCATCCCTTTGTTACAGAATCCATGAGGCTTCAAACTCTCAGCTCTATTTTCTCCTTGTTTCTAGATTCCAACGTGCGTGTATCTTTTGAATGGATGTTTAACCAGTAGAGAAGGGATATGAGTGATATTTACAGAGTGCGGGGTGCTTGCAGAGGATCTGGGAAGGGAGTGAATGAAAAGCAGATAGATCACAGCTCAAACTCAGGGCCAGTGTTAGGTTTCTTTCTGCTCCCCGTTGAAAGGACGGAGGGGGAAAAAATCACTTGAATTTTATAGATTAGAGAAACCTTCATCTCGCCTGCCCAAAGAATACAATGACAGTTGGTATGGAGAGATGGAAGGCAATGAAAAGCAAAGTCATCTCTGAAAACGACACTGAGCCAAGGTCAGAGAATACAAGCTCGTGAGTCTTATTTCAAGTCTTTAAAAACAGCACAAGTCAGGGCTGCCTCCTTCGTTAGCCATCCTTCCAAATTAACTGACTTCAGTGCAGCACAAAATATCTGGAGTACTTGTTTTAACCCTGAGTTCTATATTTTTCCATTGAGCATAGCTGTCCATTAAAAACATCAGTTTGGTACCCAAACAAGAGGAGAGAGTTTAGCGGGGGTGAGGGAGAGTCTTTTCACATCAGTACAGCTGTTCAGGTGTGAACTCACACTGTACTGATGTCTATAGGAGCCATGTCGGCAGTGATGGGAACAGAAGCTATGGTGAATCTCCAACGTCTTCATGATCTCACTCTTTACTCTGAGAAACCTATTAAGAGGGTCCACTCAGGCAGCTGAGGATGCTGCCTCTGCTTTCTCTTCCCCAAACTGTTTAAAATGGAGTATATGTGCATAGGAGGTGTGTAGTGATACAGGAAGTCATGTTTGGAAGCATCTGGGGCAGCAGACATGGAGAAGGGAGCATTCAGCAGCTTCCTCGGCCTTCCTTCCCTTTGTAGAGGGCCGGCTGCTGTTGCTCACTAGGACAGCCTTGGCAAACAACCCAGCGAGAAAATGCATCCTCTGACAGAGCAGCCGACTCTGGAAGACCTCTCTTCCTTGGTAGTCATGCTGTATTTGTGGCATTTTCCTTTTCTCATTCACTCTGGGTGAATGACGGGTGGAAAAACAGACCTATGAAAAGCTTCCACAAGAAAAGGCTTTGTGGAAGGCTTTCCAGAGAAGACAAAGGAAGCCTGCAAAGCACAACTGTGTGGGACTTGAGGAGGAAGAAAGCTGGCACTAAGGACAAGGGGGGTGGGAGAGAGGCAGTATGCCAGTGACCCACGGAACTGTTCAGGAGCGTTGGTCCTGAGGAAGTAAGAAGATGCAGAGTGTGGCTTGCAGCGTGCAGCCATGCCCTCCCAGAAGCATCTATGCAGGAACTCTATGAGACAAGCAGCCCAGGGCACACTCTGCCAATTACAGAACCTGCTGACCTGGTGGAAGGACCTCTGGATGGGTGGCTAACTGCGTGGACTCGCTGCCAGACAGGCCCAGTTTGAGTGCTGACAGTTGGCTCTTGTGTGGCCTTTATTCATTTCAGACCCCAGCTTCTTTACCTTAAAAATGCAGATAACAGCATTTCACTTACAGGTGAAAGCACGGAGCAATTTATGTTGTACACCTAGCAACTTCTGACACTGAGGTCAGCCTCTCTACACGTTAGTTCTCAGGCTGGAGAGACCCATGTATTTCCAGCAACTGGGATACATATCTGTAAGAATTCTTGCCATCAGTAAGGATCAAGAAAGGTGAATCTTCTAGACTACAGTCAGGAAGTCTCAGTTAATTAATCAAACAACAAATTCTTGATCATCTACTCTACTGGGCATTGAGAAGAAGATGACCATGATGTACCCCTGCCTTCAAAGAGCTTAAGGTTTAGTCAGAGCAGCAAATACACATGCTAGCAATGAGTAGAAAGGAGTGCTAAAACTGCTGATTTTGTGCTTCTTAGGTACTAAAACTGGAAGCAGGATACTTTCAAATCCTAGCCCAGTTGCTTGTGAACTGTGTTGTCTTGGCAGGACATTTAATCTTCCTGCACCCACATTTCTTCCATATGATGACTATTACAGTTGCACTTGTAACCAAAAGTTGTAGGAAAGATGACACTTATGTGTAGTGGGTAGCCATCCCAGCATTGGCCTGGAAGTTCCAACCCCCACTGAGGCTTTGGTAATGGTCACGCCCACAAGGCGGGGCAGAGGAGGAAGCGGAACGAAGGATCAAGAA
>NW_023413109.1:0-1666 GCF_903995425.1 Onychomys torridus
AACAACATGGCGGCAAAACCGGAAACAGGAAAAACCGGAAATTGAAATTTAAAAGAAGAAATTTTGCACAAAAACAAAAATTAATTAATTGTCATTAAGGAAGCGATACAATGTATACGACCGGGAGGCGGGGCGGGGGAGGGGGGAAGGGAAAAAATTTGCACATGGCGGCGAGGGGCGGGGGCGGGGCGGAAATAAAAATTTCAAAACAAAAAAAAATTTCGAAAAAAAAAAATAATTTCGAAAATCGGGTTTCCTGCTGCCCGGGGTTCGAGTGGCGCCTGGGGGGTCAGGAGGGTGGGACGGGGCCGGCGGGGTGTCACTCATGCCCCACACAAGAAGTCCCGCCCTCCCTGGAGTCTCTGATGGACACACGGTCCCCACACAGGAAGTCCCGCCCTCCCTGGAGTCTCTGATGGACACGGGGTACCCACACAGGAAGTCCCGCCCTCCCTGGAGTCTCTGATGGTCACAAAGTGTCCAGGGTCCCCACACAGGAAGTCCCGCCCCTCCCTGGAGTCTCTGATGGACACATGGAAGAAGTCCCGCCCTCCCTGGAGTCTCTGATGGACACACGGTCCCCACACAGGAAGTCCCCGCCCTCCCTGGAGTCTCTGATGGACACGGGGTCCCCACACAGGAAGTCCCGCCCCTCCCTGGAGTCTCTGATGGACACATGGAAGAAGTCCCGCCCTCCCTGGAGTCTCTGAGGGACACACGGTCCCCACACAGGAAGTCCCGCCCCTCCCTGGAGTCTTTGATGGACACACGGTTCCCACACAGGAAGTCCCGCCCCTCCCTGGAGTCTTTGATGGACACTCGGTTCCCACACAGGAAGTCCCGCCCCTCCCTGGAGTCTCTGATGGACACACGGTTCCCACACAGGAAGTCCCGCCCCTCCCTGGAGTCTCTGATGGACACACGGTCCCCACACAGGAAGTCCCGCCCTCCCTGGAGTCTCTGACGGACACACGGTTCCCACACAGGAAGTCCCGCCCCTCCCTGGAGTCTCTGATGGACACACGGTCCCCACACAGGAAGTCCCTCCCTCCCTGGAGTCTCTGATGGACACACGGTTCCCACACAGGAAGTCCCGCCCCTCCCTGGAGTCTCTGATGGACACACGGTTCCCACACAGGAAGTCCCGCCCCTCCCTGGAGTCCAGACACAGGAAGTGTGGGAAATGATGATCTGAGGACACAGAGACAGCCACTGTGGGAAAGGTGGGTTTGATGATGTAGAGAAAGGCACTGTGGGAAATGTAGTTCTCTTGATGTAAATGAAGGAACTGTGGGGAATGTAGTTCTGGTGAGATGAGAAAGGCACTGTGAGATGAGAAAGGCATTATGGGAAATGTAGTTCTGGTGAGATGAGAAAGGAACTGTGGGAAATGTAGTTCTGAGCACACACAGAAAGGCACTGTGGGAAATGTAGTTCCTATGCCACACAGAAAGGAACTGTGGGAAATGCAGTTCTGGTGAGATGATAATGGAATTGTGGGTAATGAAGTTCTCTTGATGTAAATGAAGGAAACACAGTGGGAAATGTAGTTCTGGTGAGATGAGAAAGGAACTGTGGGAAATGTAGTTCCTATGCCACACAGAAAGGAACTGTGGGAAATGTAGTTCTGGTGAGATGCAGAAAGGCACTGTGGGAAAGGTAGTTC
>NW_023413110.1:0-21142 GCF_903995425.1 Onychomys torridus
ATTAGGGATGTTGAGTAATTCTTTAAATGTCTTTCTGCCATTTGAACTTCCTCTATGGAGGATTCTCTGTTTAGTTCTAAAGCCCATTTCTTAATTGTACTATTGGGCATTTTGATGTCTAATTTCTTGAGTTTTTTATATATACTGGATATCAGCCCTCTGTCAGATATGAGGTTGGTGAAGACTTTTTCCCATTCTGTAGGCAGTCGCTTTGTCTTGTTGACCATGTCCTTTGCTCTACAAAAGCTTCTCAGTTTCAACAGGTCCCATTGATTAATTGTTTCTCTCAGTGTCTGTGCTACTGGTGTTATATTTAGAAAGTGATCTCCTGTGCCAATGTGTTCAAGAGTACTTCCTACCTTTTCTACTATCAGGTTCAGAGTAGCTGGATTTATGTTGAGGTCTTTGATCCACTTGGATTTAAGTTTTGTGCACTGTGACAGATATGGATCTATTTGCATGCTTCTACACATTGACATCCAGTTATGCCAGCACCATTTGCTGAAGATGCTTTCTTTTTTCCATTGTATATTTTTGTCTTCTTTGTCAAAAATTATATGTTCATAGGTGTGCAGGTTAATGTCAGGGTCTTCAATTCGATTCCATTCATCCACCTGTCCATTTTTATGCCAGTACCAAGCTGTTTTTATTACAGTAGCTCTACAGTAGAGCTTGAGGTCAGGGATTGTGATGCCTCCAGAGGTTGTTTTATTGTACAGGATTCTTTTGGCTATCCTGGGTTTTTTTGTTTTTCCATATGAAGTTGAATATTATTCTCTCCAGATCTGTGAAGAATTGTGCTGGTAAATTGATGGGGATTGTGTTGAATCTGTAGATTGCTTTTGGTAAGATTGCCATTTTTACTAGGTTAATCCTGCCTATCCATGAGCAGAAATTGAAGAAGATGTCAGAAAATGGAAAGATCTCCCATGCTCAAGGATAGGCAGGATTAACCTAGTAAAAATGCCTATATAAAGAGTTCAAGTCCATCCTGGGATAGGTGAGATCCTGTGTTGCAATCAAACACACACACACACACACACACACACACACACACACACACACACACCAGTGCCTACCTCAGCACATGTTTTATCTAGTGTTGGTCCATTTTCACCTAAGAAATGCCTATAATTTTCTCTTCCTTAATTTTATTCTCATTGTCTTTTGATTTAAGCAAAATTTGACCTACTGTTCTGGAAGGGAAGTGAGGAACAGCAAAATGGAGCAGGAGTGAATGTATTAACTTACTCACACTGCAAAGGCATTCTGCCCGGGAATGTCAGTATAGTTTGTAGGAACAAAAAGGCACGGATGGAGAGGGTGATACTGGTCCTAACTGAATAGCTGCTATGCCAAAGCCAGGCCCCTAGGTGGAAGCCTGACTCCAACGGAGTAGAAACATCAGTTGCTCAAGAAAAGAGAAGGGAAGAGGACAGATGGAGCCTCTGGGATAGAGGACTAGGGAACGGGGGGGGGGTAGTTGCACCTGCTTTTATTACAGCTTGCTAGCTTTAGGATTCAGCACAACTCACTATATTGGCCTATGTGTCTATGTGCCTACAGAGAAAATATAAAAGAATCAAAGGACAGAAATGTCTGCATTGCTGTATGCCATTGTTGTACCCACTTACCTGTTTTAACTCCTGCCACCAGTAGATGCTACACAAACATGAGCTGAAAGAAGACAATGAAATAGTCTGTCTTCCCCAGAAGTCAACACATATGGAGAAGCTTCTAGAAGCTGTACAGTGTATGAATGTCTCATTCAAGTTTTATTTGCAGAACATGGTGATGAGTCACCTTGAGATGAATCTGTAATTCTGCACCAAAACTGATGCACAAATTCTAGCCAGATGAGAATCTTACTGTGGCACAGAACATGTTGGATTTTCTCAGCAATGCATTGTAGCTCTCACAGAAATGAAAATTATGAAGTGTAAGTAAACTATGAAAAGCCCCAGAAGAATTTAATAAATATTTTGATACCAAGTGTGGTAACATAGTCTTAAACTGAAGCACATAGGAAGCAGTGACAGGCGCGTGACTGCGAGTTTGGGACCACCCAGCGTGACCTTCTATACAGCAGATCTTATCTCTGTCTCTCTCTTACACTCTCTCTGTGACACACACACACACACACACACACACACACACACACACATACACATGCACAGACACACAGAGAGACACACACAAACAAATACTATTTTCTCACCATGTAGTAGTGGCACATGGTATTTCTTTAAAGGACAAAATACCACATCCTGAAAGATGTACACTTATGTACACACTGACAAGATAAACATGGTTCCAATTAAACTAAGATAATGGCCTCTTATCATTCAGATCCTTATACTCAATGAGAATGTTGGAGCCTTATTAAGATGGTTTTTTGTCTTGTTTTTGAGTATGTGCAAAAAGAAAAAAACAATTTATTCCTATAGGTATGACTAGTTTCATCAATGCTGTCTTGTTATTAGTAAACTTAAGGCATATCCTAATTTAGTAAATTCATAATCAGTACAAGTATGTTTGAGATTTGACATAGCATGAAATTAAGCTTGCTTTCCATTATAGCTACTGAGAAGAAACAATAAATGTTCAGTTATGGTGATGCTTAACTGTGGTTCCACTTGACTCAGCATTGACATACCTGGGGGAGGGGCTGTGAAGAGGGCTCAGCCTGTAAAGTACCTTCTGCACAAGAATACAGACCTGACTTTGGACCCACAGCACCCATACAAAAGCTGAGCATTGGGTGTGCATCTACAACCCAGGTGCTGAGGAGAGAGACAGAGATGTGAATATCCCTGGGATTGGAGGTCAGCCGTCCAAGCCCAAAGAGTGAGTTTCTGGTGAAGTGAGAGCTTCTGCTTTAAAAACAGAAGACACCAGATAGCAACATCTGTCTTTCATTTGCATGTGTACACATGTACTCCTGCACACTCACACACACACACAGACACATGCACACACACACACATACACACACACACACACAAACACACACACAGACACATGCACACACACAAACATACACACAAACATACACACGGATACATATGTATCCCTCACATTAAAATAATGTTTAAATATGAATTATTAAGGTACTGGGGTTACAGCAGTTCCTTCAGTAAAGTCTTGCCAAGATGTGTGATTCCCTGGGTTCTATTCCTAGCACTGCATAAACTGGGTTTAGTGTCTCTTAATGTGTGGAGGCAGGAGGATCAGAAGTTCAAAGTCGTCCCTGGGTACATAGGGAGTTGTAGATCAGCCTTTGATTGTCGAGACAATGGCTCAAACACAAAAACATTACAAGTAAATAATGGAGTTGTAAACAGTCATCCCAAGTGACCTAACCTGGAATCACAAATTCAAACATGCTTTACCTCTTTTGTGGATGTTATCTCTGAATTTGTGTTTCAGTTAGAATTCCCAGAGGGGAAGGATCAGGAAGGCACAACAGGTGGGGGATAGCTTTCAAGGGGGAGAGGGCCGTCAGCTTTCTCTGAGGTTGTGGACCATGGTAGGTGGACCACACTCCTGTGGAAGAACACACATCCCAGATTTGGAGGACACAAATGGAACTTGGGGACTTTAAAAAGAGAGAGAGCATGGAGATGGGTGCACAGGGAGGTGGGAGGTGGATCTGGAAGAAGCTGGGGGGTGAATATGATCAAGTAAATTCTGTGAAATTGTCAAAGATTTCATAAAAACATTACTTTAATAAGAAGAAGAGAAAAGGAGAAGACGAGCGGGTTCGATGGATGAGCAGATGAAGATTCCTGGCACACAAGTCTCACAGACTGAGTTTGATCCCCAGAGCCCATGTACAGGTGGAAGAGGGGTACTGACCCCACAGATACCCTTGGATCTCCACAGCTGTGGGGTGGTGTGTGCCTGCACATGCACTGACCACCAATAAAAAGATTGGGATTTGGAGGGATGGCTCGGTGCTTAAAAATGTAGTGTGCTGCTCTTCCAGAAGACCTGAGTTTGGTTCCCAGCACCACATTGGGAGGCTCAGAACCACCTGTGATTCCAACTCCAGAGGATCTGGCTTCCCCTCTGACCTCAGTGGGAAGCTGCATTCATGTGTGTTCACACATCCATGTAATTAAAAATAAAATAATAAAAAGGAGAAAATGAACCTGTTTCTGGCATTAGTAAGGCACAGTTTTAAGTGTGTCTCTAAGGAAGTTTCCAGAGAAGAAGAGGGGAAGGTCCTCCCTAAATGTGGGTGACACCATGGCATGATCTCAGATGGGCACACATAAAAATAAACAATGAAATAAATCTAGTTTAAGTAAATAAAGCTTAGTGTGTTTCTGTTGCTCTATATAGTATTACCCCTGGAAACTTTATAAAATATAGAAATGTATTTGGCTCATGATGCTGTAGGCTGGGAAGTCCAAGGGTGGAATCTGGTCCCTGATGAGGGTCTTGTATCTCATCCCCTCTGAGAACACCACACTGAGAGACAAATCAGGTCTGGTAGCTCAGTTCTCTTCCTCTTCTCACAAAGACATTAAAGTCATCACTGGGTCCCATCTTTATGACCTTTTCTGATCCCTACTTACCTCTAAACTTTCAAAACCCACTGGCGGCTGTACCTGGGGATGAAATTTCTAACATGCTTACCTGTAGGGGACACATCCACATTGGGATTCTGTCAGGAAAGAACCCAGTGAGACAAGGTGGGAACAGCAGTGTTCACCAAGGGGTGACAAGGTGCCTATAGTGTAGAGAAATGAGGCCAGGCACCCCATTTAATGATCCAGAAGTTACCTGTGAGTGGATTGACAGTAGCTCATCAAGACCCTAAAGACAGGTGGTCCCTGTATGCAATGTGGAGGACAGGGAAGAGGGAAGGGGAATGACAGACAGGCAAAGGCAGAAATTTTTGTGGAGAAAATCATTAATGATATGAATTAGGACCTTTGGATGAGGGACAAGCTGGGTTTTGGTGACCCCACTTTGAAGGAGCTATGTGAACAAGTCATTAAATCTCGCTCTCTTCCTTCCCCCCAGCTCCTGCTAGGGCTCCCCACTGGCCAAACTAAACTGGAAGGGGCACAGAGCAGAGTCAGGGCATCTGTGCAGGCCAGCCTCCTAGAGCAGATGCAGAGGGAAGAAGGGCAGAGAGCCTCTGGGGAAGTGAAGGGGAGCCCCCTCAGGCTGGGGCCGATTTCCCAATCTGAGTGCTTGGCTTAGCTAAGAGCAGCCAAGTCAAGTGTTACTGAAAGTGAAGCAGTGACCCGAGGGTGCCATCCAAATCCCCTCTCCCCATCTCAAAGTCCATGTCTGAAAAAGTCCTAGATGCTTCAGGCTCTGGGAGAGCTGTGTGTGTGTGTGTGTGTGTGTGTGTGTGTGTGTGTGTGTGTGTGTGTGTGTAAAAGCATGCCTGGCAGAGCTACATGAGCAGACTGAAATTTGGTTCTCTTTTCCCCTCCCCTGTTACTATTTCTTTGAGAATTTCCCACGGAGTACTTTATCACTTTCACCCTCTTCCTGGTTAGCCTTTTGTCAACTAGACACAAGCTAGAGGTACCAGGTAAGAGGAGCCTCAATAGAGAAATCTCTCTCTCTCTCTCTCTCTCTCTCTCTCTCTCTCTCTCTCTCTCTCAATTTTTCTTTCTTTCAAAGCAGGTTCTCACTATGTAGCCCTGGTTGGAATGGGACTGGTCATGTAGACTAGGTTGTCCTCAAACTCACAAATATTCTCTGGAATGCTGCGATTAAAGGTGTGGGTCATCTTGCTCTGCCTTTTTGGACACTTTCTTAATTAATGATTGGTGTGGGAGGTCCAAGGCCACTGGGACAGTGCTGCCCTTTGGTAGTTGGTACTGGGTTGTATAAGAAAATGGAGCTGAGCAGGGCAGTGGTGCTGCATACACTTAATCCCAGCACTCTGGAGGCAGAGGCAGGCAGATCTCTGAGTTCAAGGCCTATGTGGTCTACAGAGTGAGTTTCAGGACAACCAGGTCTACATAGAGAAGCCTGGTCTTTAAAAAATGAAAACAAAAGACAAACAAACAATCACAATCAAACCAAAGAAAATGGGGCTGAGCAAACCATGGAGAAAAGTAGGTAAGCAGCATCCTGCCATGGCCTCTGATTCCAGGTTACTGCCTTGAGTTCCTGCTTTGGTTTCCCCTGATGATGGACTGCATGTGACCCACAAGCCACATAAAATCTTTCCACCACAAATTACTTTTGGTCATTGTCTTAGTAACTATTCTATTGTTGTGAAAACACTGTGATCAAGACAACTTATAGAAGAAAGCATTTCATTGGAGGCTGGTTTACAGTTCAGAGGGTGAGTCCATCATGGTAGGGAGCATGGCAGCAGGCAGACAGGCATGGTGCTGGAGCAGTAGCTGAGAGCTTTCATGTTAAGATAACAATCACGAGGCAGAGAGAGAGAGAGAGAGAGAGAGAGAGAGAGAGAGAGAGAGAGAACACTAACTGCGAATGGTGTGTGGGCTTTTGAAATCTCAAATCCCAACCCTAGTGACACACCTTTTTCAACAAAGCCACATCTCCTAACAGTTCCCAAACAGTTCTAGCAACTGTGGACTAAGCATTCAAACATCTGAGTCTATGGGACCATTATCATTCCAGCCATCCCAGCCATGATGTTTATTACAGCAACAGCAAACATGATAATTCTCTTCCCCACTCCTCCCAGGTCTACCCTGCCTTCTCTACCCACCCACCTTTGTGTTCTCTTAGATTTTTTAATCTACCATTCTAGTTTTTCCTGCTCATATACCATTGGGTGTGTGGATTTCACCACGGCCATGGTTAAACACAGCATGGCTAACTTACTAGGCCTGAACCCTGAAAGAAAAGCCACTCTCCCTCTCCCAGCAGCTGTCAGTTGCCTATGGTTCCTTGGCTAGGGGTGGGACTTTGTACCCATCTCCCTTCTCCATGCTGGGATGTGGTCTGGCCTGAGCTTGTGCAGACACTGTGCACTGTCATGATTGCTGTGCTATGAGTCTACACGCGTGAGCAGGGGCTGTGTCCTGAAAACAACTTCCCTGTAGTCGTCCACCATGTCTGCCTCTTGCAGTCCTTCCCTCTGGTCTTCTGCAATGGTCTATGAGCCCTGGGGGAAGAGGATGTGGTACAGATGTCCCAAGTGCAAAGGAACCTAGTCCAGAAAATGACACATGCTGCCTAAACACAGCCAGTTTAGAGTGCTGGTTTAGGAGGCTTTACCACAAAGTGCCTTTGTTTTCCCAACCCTGGTTTGACTGTGCAGGTAAAATTCCCTTCTCTGTCCTCAGCAATGGGTCACTGATGGCTATTGGAAGTCCCTGCAGTCCTGTTTCAAGTGCAGTGGCAGGCCTGCTTTAAGGTGACCTCCCACATTACAAGCTAGTTTGCTGTTGGGATACTTAGAGTGAAGACCAGAGGGTCCTCCCATGCAAGTGACTTGGAGGTGACTTTCCAACATGGCTCCCAGCCTCAGGACTGGTGGAGGGGAATGCTATAAGGAGGGAGTATCACCAGGACCCTTGGACAGTCTGAAGTATTCCTAATCAAGCTAACATTCTCTGTTGACCCGGGGGTCTTTGCAGAAATGGTGTGCATGGCTGCTCCTGAGAGGAATTTCAGCTCCTCACAAGCCCCCTCTACAGTGGACATTATTCCCGGAAAGAGGAGCAGCTGCGCCCAATGCTTCCTGGGGGAGGGGTTGCCTGCCTTCCCCTGGCCAATGTTCCCAACCCAAGTGACCAAGTGGCAGAGATGAATAGAACATCTGTCTGGCACACTGCCAATACCCTTCAAACGTTGATGATATGGGCTAACCCATCCTTACAAAATACCAAGATGAGCAGCAAGCACCAGGGTTTTCAGGGGTTTTCCCCAGAACCCCCTCACCACATTCCTGTCTGCCAGGCAGCGTGTGGGGTCAGCTGGCAGGCTGTATTACCTGCTATGAAGCCTGCTGAGGGCTCAGGAGGCTTGTCCTTTTCTTCTGGGCACCTGAACCCACATGAAGAGATAGAGCTCCACAACTACGTTTTCCTCACTGAAGGGCAACTCTGCTCCTGTTGGCCACTGAAAGTCCCTGAAGTTCCAGTTCCACTCTAATGGCAGGTCGGCTCTAAGGCCCCTCAAGAAGTGTGGGCTAGCTGTCCTGTCCACTTCCTGAGTTCTTTCCACATGCACAAAAGCAGGGGTGAGAGATGAAGGAGAGATGTAATGTACTATGGATCAATCTGTGTTTACTTAACAGATGTGGGTTGGACTCAGAACCATCCAAACTGGCATGCTTCTCTCAATCCTTTGGAGTCCTCTAAAATCCTCTTCCAGTTTGCCTTTATGTAAATAAGCTTGCAGAATGCACAGATGAGTGCATTTTTATATGTATTCACCACCTGCTTAAGGAACCAAGAGAAATGTCTGGATGATAGCGAGACAGAACAGACAGTGGTTTTATCATGAGATCCCATTCCATAGAGACACATTAGGAACGAATAAGGGGCAACTTTGTGTGATAATAAAATGAACAATAAATAAAAACATCCCTGGACACACCTATCACCCCCCAACCCCCAGGCTCAGGACTCTTCTTGGAATAGGGGCAGAAAGAATGTAAGAGGTAGAGGTGGTGGATGACTTTAAGGACTGAGTGTTTTCCAGACACAGCAGGACACTGCTCAGGTGAACTCACAGGGATTGTGACAGCATTAAGACCTGTGCAAGCTCAAAGCAGACAAAATCCCAGCATGGAGGGGGTGAGGTGGACACAAAATCCCATCCCTATCTGAGAAGTCATTGGCATTGGATAGCTGGTAGGAGAGGAAGAGTCAACTTTCTTTAATGATTTGACCCTTGTTGACCAACCTCTAGGGCAGACCCCATCACCAAGACTAGTGATGGCTCATTCAAACTGGACTTGATGAAGGGGAAAAAAAGAAGAAAGCTTTAAGTTGGGCAGGCAGGGAGGTGAGAGTGGAGTTGGGGATGAAGAGAGAATATGATCAAAATACATTGGATTAAATCCTCAAAGAATTAGTTAAATTATTATTAATAAAGAAAAAGTTCATGTGAAGAGCTCTTCTTAATGTATAGGAAAGAACTCTCTTATCTTCTAATATTTCTATCAAAGAAGAGGGCAGGTACTGGAGAGATCGTTCAGCAGTTAATTGAATCTGGGTTCAATTCCCAGCTCTCACATGTTGGCTCACAACCATCTCTAACATCAGTTCCAGGGAAACTGACATGCTCTTCTGACCTTCACAGGCACCAGGCATGCATGTGGAGCATGTACATACATCCAGGCAAAATACACATAAAGCAAAACCAAATTAAAAGAGGAGGAGAAAGGTGGATTTGAAAACTGGACATGTGGGAAGTGAATTTTGAGTCTAGAATGGCTGAAGAGGTCAGTAAATAACCACTGGCAACAAATGTCTGTCCCAAGGAAGTCAGGACAGAAGAGTGGGCTGCTTTTATATGCAGTCTTCTGTGAAGCCCCTCCCCAAGCAGGTCCACAACCAGGGGCTGTGGGAGGTTGTAGCTGCTGCCCAATGCCTTCTGTAAGAACAATGTGAGCCAAGCTAGCCAGACAACAGGGCATTAAAGAATCCCTTTCCCAAGGGATGGAAGTCCTGTAAGGAGTACTCAAATGTGGCTTGGCAGTTTCTTGGCTAAGAACCAAGAGCCTAAAGTCATCTGACAGAGTTCCCCATGACAGCTCTCATGTCACAGTGCATAAAACAACTAAAACAAAGGACAAACCTAGTGCCCACCCTGGCCTGACCTGCTTCATCCTGCATCACTTTTACCTACATCCTCCACACTGCCATACCACCCCCTGGTTTGTAGTCCAACAAAGAGATCTTCACTTCCATTCTCATCGGCTGTTATTCCTGCTGCCTGTCTATTAGTAACCGTCTTCTAGCTTACCGTTTGTCTACACCAGCTTGTTTCTCCATTGAAATATTAACATTTCTCTTCTAGTAACAAACAATTTCAGACAAAAAACCCTGAGCTATTTTTTTCTTGGTGGGCTCTTTTGGCCTTACAACTGTCCTCAGGCTTCCAGCCCAGGGTATCTTAGAACAGAGGAACAAATGTGCTGTCCTCATCATATCCACCATCTTGTTGCTATCTATACCCCTTCCTTCTCTAGGGAAGTCAGCGTATTTAATTTTTTCTGTTGAATAAAGGGGTGGGGATAGAAAATGAATTGTAGTCCCCTGATTGCCTGAATGGATTTTCTTTACAAGATAAATGCATGTAGCAAATCCTAGCGTTGCTTTTCTAGCTCCAATAGCTGTTTCCTGGTGCTACCTCCCAGCATTCCTGTGTTGCGCTCTGCCACTTTCTGCCTGAACCCACTGTTAGCATAATTTCCCAGCCAGTGTGTCTTCCTCATGCATACTTATGATGTGTTATTTCTTCATGACTTTGAAACAAATTCATGTTCCTAGTTTATCACACTATTTGAACATAATCTGTTCTCTTATCTTCCATAGTTACTGCTCATGAATAAATACACTTGAGTCTGGAGATGTTTGTCCTCAGTGTTGAGTTTACCTATGTAGATGCTAAAAGTCAGTTTCTGCCTTCCTTTCTCCTGTTTCCTAGGCCCAGCTTAATTCTGAACTATGCTTTGAAAGGACATTAGTTCAGCTGTGGATTTGCCAAGCACCTCCATGATTCATTCCATATTCAGATTTCTTTTTCCAATATTAATATCCCTCCCTTAGAAATTGGCACTACATGATTGAATGGAAAGTACTCATTGTGATTATTCCCAGTCAGGACGAGGAAGACTCTGAAAATCCTAACTTGCCACATTCCTGAAAATGGCCAGATTGTGCAATCTGGGAAAAGCAGACCTGTGTGAAGAGAAATCTTTATGATCTGAATGATAATTACGGCCAAGTGGGATTATGCAAGATGACCCAGGGGACTTTGCTCCACTAGTCCAGTGACAGTATATATAGACATCCCAGCCACATCTCCTGGACAAGTGACACAAGCCACTCACCAGGGGTCTCAGCAGGAACCGACAGCCAGGGTGAGCTGTCAGAACTTTCCAACATTTGCCGAGTCTTTTCCCTGCCAGCATTCGCTTGTGTTTTCCTGCTCTGTCTCTTGCCTGAATCTACCAGATGGATTAGAATTCACTGGAGGTGGTACTTTTATCATGGAGATCTGTTGTATGCTTCTGTGTGAATACAGGGGAGAGTGGAGTCAGCCTTCTACAGATGGACTGCAGAGGTCTACAATGGTTATAAAGCCCCTACAGGCCTCTCTGGAAACTTCCTATACAGTTGAGTTTTGACTGGCAAAATTGGAATGTGGTGTGGTTTATGCTAGTGGTCCATTTGCAAACTCTGAGACAGTTGGAGTTTAATGAAACGTGGAAATGGGGAGCTAGACAGCGCCCTGGAATCCACTTATATCATCAATCTCTACAAGTGTGTGGGTTTATGCATGAAATCCAGTGGGATTGGTTATTGGCATGCAAGGACAGCTCAACATTACAGAAACATCTGCATCTCCAAGAAATGGCATAACCATCCTTGTGTTTTCCTGGCCCTACAGCAGGATGAAGCCATCCATTGCTGTCATTTTTTTGCTTCTTGGTTCTGGGAGTTGACACCAAAGATGGTTAGAGTTCATTAAAGAGGCTGGTCAAGGTAAGAGCAATGAAATGGGGACAGGTTATATTTGTGAGTTACAATATTTACCAAAGCAGGGAACACATAAGGGATAATGTGCTTGTGAAGTCTCCATGAATAGACAAGCAGCGTTGCTCTTCCGATGTAGTTCTGAACTCTTCTGGTCAGTGTTTACCTTTTTCTGTGAGGATCTCAAGCCTGAGATCACGTAATGTTTGTACAGCAGCTTTCCCACAGGAATGTAGAAACAATCTGTATTTCAAAGTTGTAGATTCACCAACAGAAGAGGGTATCTGCTGCCCCCTTGTGGAAGCTCACGTCTATGTCTGTTGACTGTAAATTGAAGTACATTCCAAGGGTAGAGTGTTTCAGGCTAGGCACAGGAGAACCAGTGCGGTCCCCAGTCCACAGTGACAGCAGCCAAAGCTAACTGAACTTTTCACATAATGAAAAGACATTTTCCAATATGTATGGAAATGAATTAGTTTTTAAATTAATATTGTGGTGTAGTGCCATGTCTATCTTTTAAGGAAACTGAGGCAAAAACGTATAATAAGCTATCTAACAACAACAAAAACCTCCAGAAGAACACAGGTTGACCCGCTCCTCATAATCCACAACACAGCTCCCAAGACAGAGGGAGGACTTCATGAGCACACACTCACTGTTGACCTGAGAAGCAGCAGGTCATGGGTTGGGGAAGGCAGCTGTCTGTGAAGGATGCTCCAGATCCTCTGCCACCCTCAGAAGACAGTGGCTTGCTTACCTGGAGTAGAGATGTTCTGGGGCTGAGACATGAACAAGAAACTGTCACCAAGGGAAATACATCCCGCCAGCCACAGCACAATAAAAATTAAATGAACCTAGATATTGGGCTCTCCCTTTTCTCCTAACTTGTCACTTTTGAAGACATTTCCCATTTAATGTTAGCTGGATCTGTCCTTCAGTGCACAGCTCACCACAGCTGTCCTTAGTTTACACCTTTTGCTGTTGTGGCACCTTCCTGAGAAGCAGAGAAATGACATGATAATAAATTGAGCATCTTCCATGAACATCCCACGTGCATTTTCTCAGTTTTTCTGCATAACTACCAAGGTGGTTATTACTCCTCCCTGTTCTTGGAGAGGATGTAGACATTTCAATCCTAGTGTGCCCTTTGCCACCTAGAGTCTCTTATCATCCAGCTTGTTTCTGTCTGTATCAGAGAACTCACTGTTGTCTCCACTGATGGAGAGCTGAGAACTGCTCAGGTTCCAATAGATCCTGGACATTCTGTGGGGTCAGAGCAGAACTGCACCCACTCTGCCTGGAGAACAGTTTCTCCCACTGCCTGTGCTAGGAGAGAGCTGTGGCTGCAGTAGTGATTGTAGCACTTGGGAGGCTGAGGCAGAAGGATTCTGAGTTTCAGGCTGTCCAGGGTTATATAGAGATGCATGCTCGCTCTAAAGGAAGAGAACATGAGAGAAAGGGAAGAAATGGAAGAAGAAGAGAGGGGAGTGGAGGAAAGGACAAGGACTCACTCCATAGACAGAAGTTTCCCTGGGCCATTTCAGAGAGAGCTTCATCATCATTCGATGAAACATCCCATAGAGAGCATCTCTGCTCTGTATGCTTTTGGAGCAGCCAAAGACCAACAGCAACAGAGTAAAGACAGGAATCCCTCAGAATAAAACTCACTCCAAAAGTACTTCTCCTTGCAAGGCATGGGAAAGTAAGAACTATTCTTTTCAAGCCAGCAACATTTCTGCTGTTTGTGAAAGGCTGAAGTCATTGGGATGAGTTGGACGGAAGTTTTAACCCTATCTTTGCCTAAATATATTCTTCCTCATCATTCTTCTAACTCTCCAGGGACTAGAGACATGTGGCAGGCTTACTCTGACATGAAGGAGGCCAACTGGAAACACTCAGACAAATACTTCCATGCTAGAGGGAACTATGATGCTGCCCTAAGGGGACCAGAAGGAGCCTGGGCTGCTAAAGTGATCAGGTAACAGAGGTCTTGGTGAGCAGAGCCTGACTGCTCTGGACAGTCAGGAGGGGCTCTCCTCTGCATCCTGTGCACACTGCCCATTAACTGTCTTCTTTTCTGTGCATAGCACTGGGAGTGGTTGGCAATGATGCATGATACCCTACCCTCTCTCTCCTGGTGCTGCTCATCCAGCAGGAGAGTGACTTCCTGGACTGAGCAGACATTTACTCAGGTGGCATCAGTACCATACTCTTCTTCCCTGTGTTCCTGGGCTCCTCTTACTGCCATCTCTTGAAGAAGGGAGTCCAGAGGGTGGGGCGATTGCTATCAGCTTGGTTATGGGTCTTCTTCTTGTCTGTTTTGATTACAGTGATGCCAGCGAGGATATTCGGAGGTTCACAGGACATAGAGCAGAGGACTCAAGAGCTGACCAGTTTGTCAATGAATGGGGTCAGAGTGGTAGAGACCCCAACTACTTCCGACCCGCTGGCCTGCCTAGTAAATACTGAGTTTTCTCTTCATGTTGTTCCCAGTCATGCAGACCCCAAGGAAAGAAGCAACTACTGACTTGAATTAGTTCCTAAACTCTGGATCCCTAAGCACCCCAAAATGTTGAATAAATACTTGTGAAATGTAACTTGTCACTGTCATTTGAAAGAGCAAAGGGTAGTCATATTGAGGATTGTGGGCCATGGGAATGACCAAGAAACACCACTGTTTTTTTTTTAAAGAAATATATGAAAAGATAGGAGTTGTAGTATAACTGTATATGTCTATACTTGGACAAAAACATGTATTATGCATCCCAGTCAAACACAGGCAGAAAGCCCTGTGTACTATTTGGTTATGAAGTTAAAAACTAGATAAAAACCAAAGCATTCTGGGTTGAGGATATAGCCTAATAACAGAGTGATTGCCTAGCATGTGTGAGGCCCTTCCTTCTAATCCTATGTCCTTCCTATAAAAAAAATCAATAAATTCTTGCTTATCAAAATATAACTCACAAAGACTGAAGATGAAATCAAAGCTATCCTGTAACTGTTTTAATAGAATTGACGCTTCCCACAAATAAAGCCTCAGATCTAGATGTTTCTATAGATATTATTAACCCCTCAAAATGGCAAGTCACTCCTATTTTGTAAAATTAATTCTAGAGAGAAGATGACACTTTCTGCAATATGTCTCTGGGATAGAAAATCTTTGGCACCCCTCTCCCCACCAACCTGTAAGAAATTACTGAAATGCAAAAGTATGCCGACCTATGTGCTGTGGATATCACTCTGTGTAAATAAAATGCTGATTGGCCAGTAACAAGGCAGGAAGTATAGGTGAAAGAAGCAGAGAAGAGAATTCTGGGAACAGGAAGGGGAGGCAGAGAGATTGCAAGCCACCACCATGAGAATCGAGATGTAAGGTACTGGTAAGCCATGAGCCATGTGGCAAAGTATAGATTAATAGAAATGGGCTAAATATAAGAGTAAAAGCTAGACAATGGTAGGCCTGTGCTAATGGCCAAGCAGTTTAAATAATATGAATGTCTATGTGTTTATTTTATAAGTGGGTTGTTGGACTAATAGGGCTTGGTGGGGGCTGGAGAGAAGCTCTCCAACTACAAATGGCACCCAACGTGGGGCAAGAGTTTCCACCTAAAACCTGACAAAAAAAGATTCTAAAACAGAACTAAAAACAGTTTTCTACTTGTCTCTCTCAAGTTAGTGGCAGCCTGCCAGTTTGAGCTACTATGGCGGGTTCCTGGCGTGTGCATCTGACCTGCAGTGTGGCAGGAATGAGGAGTCTACAAGAGGCACTTTACTCTGCTGCAGGGTGGATTTAGCCTTTGCTAGTTAAAAAAAAAAAAAAAAAAAAAAAAAGGTCTCTGGGCTATGCGCTGCTTTGGTAGAACTGCTTCTGATAGTTGATGGTACACATGGCTCCAGACCCAGAGCTGGCAGTAAACTGTACCACCACCATGTTGGGAAGCTGAGGTGGGCGGAGCCAGCAGCCACAGTGGTGTTTCAGTCTTACAAAGATGGATATTACACAGAGAATCTGGTTTATGTTGTCATTGGGATTTTTAACTACAAAAAAAGATTTGATCGTAAAAGCTGTTGAGTTAAACAAATATGTAAATTTTAAAGGTACCTTTACTTCAAAATTTGGATATAAGGATATGTTGCTTTGGAAAAGAGTCTCTGCTTTTGTTTCCACAGAAAGCCAGAGGCTGTGGATTTGTTCCAGATTAAGATACATCAGGTTTGATCAGCCAAGACCACCTAAAATGTCTCTGATGACACCATGGCTCAGATGACCGGACATCCAGAATGGTTTCAAGGCAACTGGCTCAGAAGTTTACCCTCATGGACTACTCCATAATCCTAAAATTTTCTTTATGTCCCCACAAGATACAGCGCCCCCCTCCAGCAGGAAGTAGTAAAACACCTATGCCCAAATTCCCAACTGGCTTTGGAGATGAAATTGGCTCACTTCTTTTCTAAACCCAAACACATTGTTAAAAGAAAAGGTTAAGAGTTTTTTATGTCCCAAATCAGAAGAGCCCTCTAGTATGGGACAGAGAAAAACCACGAGATGTCTGTGGGAATAATGTTGTGACTTTCCTATCAAGGTCTCCAACCTGCATTACGTGTTTAAGAGCTCTAGTTGTTCTTCCAAAGGACCTGAGTTCAATTTCTGGCAACCACACGGTGGCCTCACAACCATCTGTGATGAGGTCTGGCAGCCTCTTCTGGCCTGCAGGCATACTTGCCAGTATACATTCAGGCAAAACAATGTAAGCATAATAAATAAATCTTTAAAAAAGAATTTCATAGCAGAAGACAGTTGAAATATGAAAAGCTGATTAACATCAGATATTCATAATAAATGGATTGCCTTTTGAACAGACATTGGTCAGTCAAAGTTCAGCTTTAATACACAGCTGAATCTCTATAACATATTCTTGTGGCTTGCCAACAAGAAGGGGCAGGCAGAAGTGAGAGGAAAGAAAAGGAAAAAAAGTCATACCCATGACAATTTCATAAGATGGCTCTGTGTCCTCTGGGCCTAACAGGTATTTTAGCTGATACCACATATGTGTATGTGACATGTGGTGTGTGTGGAGGATGAGTGTGTGGTGTATTGGGTGTGAGTGTGTGTGTGGTATATGGTGTGTGTGGTGGATGAGTGTGTGGTGTATTTGGGGTGAGTGTGTTTGTGACATGTGGTGTGTGTGGTGGAGGAGTGTGGTGTATTGGGGGGGGTGAGTGTGTGTGTGGTATGTGGTGTATGGTGTGTGTGTGTGTGTGTGTTTGTGTGTGTGGTGTATGGTGTGTGTGTGTGTGTGAGAGTGTGTGTGTGTGTGTGTGTGGTGGACTTTTCATATGCCAACACCCCCCACATTGCTTCGTCCCTGGAGCTTTCTCTGCAGCTCCCTGACACAGTGCTGTGGCTGCACCAGCTTGGTTTTTGCCTCCTCTTTGGCCCTGTGCTACTCTAATCCATATACACCAGAGGGCTTTGCCATGGGCTTTATCAGGTTCTTTCTGAAGATCAGTTGGAATGATATATGGAGTACATCTATTGGAGGAATGATTAACTGAGCTAATTGTATGGATGCAAGTGTGAGTGTGTGTGTGTGTGTGTGTGTGTGTGTGTGTGTGTGTGTGTGTGTGTGTTCTCTGTTGTTTTCTTTCCAATGTGCTAGAAATTGAACCTAGGGAGGCAGGGACTCAACTGCCAGCCTATGAAAGTGGTTTGCAAAATGCCAACTTCAATACAGTTGCTAGTTATAGCAAATCATTAAGAAGGTTGGGTCTATCTTTAAACTAGCTGTGTGACTTGTGTTATTTAAGCTGGCTATGCCCCAAGTTGCCAGGGGTGTAGTAATTAAAGTTTAAGAATCCAGTGGAATTAAAAAATAAAAAATTGAGTACAGTGGTCACCTGGTAGCCCAGAGTCACCTTGACAGGAAGAGGAGCTGTCAATCAAGGCTTTCAGCAATTACCTAGTGTCAGAGCAGGAGGTGACATACACTCATTATAAATGTTGACATAGACAAACTGATTTTCAAGAAGACCTAGACAGAGTGCTATGGGGAATTAGGATTTAGTTTTGTGGATCTGCTATGCTGCAGGTGAGATTCCCTCCTAACGTAGAGTAGGGATTAGGAAAGAGCAAGAAGAAATAGCTTTGAAATATTTTTTGGGCAGGGGAATATTTTTTAATCAACTGAAAGGAATGGACAAGTAGTACCAGTGTTTGGTGTGTCAGTTCAGGAACAAGCTGGAGTTTCCATCAGCTACCTGAGATATCCTTTTCCTGAATGCCTAGTGAGATTGTTGTCAGAGGATTAAGTGCCTGGAAGGAGGCACAGGATGTTTGGGACTAGCTGGTCCCCCACAGAAAGGACAGGCAACCACCTGTGAGTGGATCACAGGAAGGGGGCCATGGATAAGCCAGCTGACCTTGGAACCAGGCAGAATCTATAGATCTCATCTCTAAAGAAAGCTGAAGAGGCAGAGGTCTAGAATCTACCCTGTTTTGGGCTGGTACCTGAGGACAAATGGAGGTCTCCAGTTATAAGTGATGTTCCGTCCTGGCTGACCCTTAAGCTGACCTTTCTATGGTCAAGGGCCTGCAATTGGGATAGTCAGTGTGTTTTTGAGCTAGAAAGTCCCAGGGCAGAAACTTCAAGCAATGGGGAGAAGAAAATGAAGAACTGAGTCAGCCAGGTGGTGTGCACTTGAGGGGGTTGAAAGGGGAGCTTGCCCTGAGTCTGGGAGTTAAAGTCTGTGTGGGCAACATATCAAGCCACTCTCTTTAAAAAATTGGAACTTGGGATGTTGACTCTCAAGTGGATGATTAAGAGTTCAAAGCTAACCTGAACTACATACCCTGCTTAAAAACAAATAGAATAAAGCAGAAGACTTCATAACAGCCAGTGTTCTGATTGCTCACAAGATAATGGCCAGCTCCTCGGCCATGAACCAAGCCACAGTCTCTGTCCTCTGGAGCATGGGGGTAAATCTGACACCCCACAACAAAGAGACAGTGTGCTACAGTGATGTGCTCTTTGTGGCTGTGAAGTCACATATCCGTTCATCCTGAAGAAGTTGGTGCTGACATTGAGGTCAGGCACATCATGGTGTTCTCTGTGGCAGATGCCATCATCAACTCCATTGAAAAGAGGCTGACAGCTTCCAAAGTCATCCACTGTGTGGCTGACACCCCAGTTGCTGGGCAGAAGGGGGTTACTGTGTAAGCCACATGCAGTCATGCTCAGGTGGAGGATGGCCAGCTCAGAGAGTGGCTCATGGGGAGTGTGAGCTTCTGGAAGAAGTGGAGGGAGACTTGACCAATGCTGTCACAGGGCTCAGTGGCAGTGGCTGTCAAGCCCTGGATGCTCTGGCTGATGGTGGTGTGAAAATGGAGTTGTCAGTGTGCCTGAGAGTCTGTCTTGGGGCCCAGTCCCTCTTGGTGTCAGTCAAGATGCTACTAGACTCAGAACAGTATCCTTGGAAGCTCAAGGATAGTGTCTGCTCTCCTGGTGGGGCCAGCATCCATGCCTTGTGTGTGCTGGAAAGTGGGGGCTTTTTGTTCCCTGCTTACCAGTTCTGTGGAGGACTCCTGCATCTGCACATGGGAGCTGCAGACCATGGCTGATCAGGAAATCCTCTCCTCTGCTGCCTTCAAAAAGATTTTACTGGACAATGTGAAACTGGGCCCCTCTGCTGGGACCTCTCTTTCTCTTCTTCTGCCTATGTTGAGGCCTGCAGCCTGGCCTCAGCAAGCAAATATATATATTCGAATAAAATCTAGTTCATACTTCAGCAAAGGAGTGAGTGTGGGATGCAAAAACTCCTGGGACTAGGCCACTGAAGCAAGGAAGGGACCAACAGGAGACCAGAGTTGGAGGAGGCAGCTAGTAACAGAGGACACAGCTGCCCAGACAGAAAGGGACTTCCTGAGCCAATGTGACCCAGGGAAGGCTATGGTTTGGTATCTGAGCCCCAATTTCCAAGACTGCAGAATCTTCAGGAAGTGTGTAAAGGGAGTATCCTCAGGCTATACATCCAGGCTGGAGCTGGTCACTGCTCATAGGTGTAGTTGGAGAGCTTCTCTCCAGGCCCTGCCAAGCCCTATTAGTCCAACAACCCACTTATAAAATAAACACATAGACATTCATATTATTTAAACTGCTTGGCCATTAGCACAGGCCTACCACTGTCTAGCTTTTACTCTTATATTTAGCCCATTTCTATTAATCTGTACTTTGCCACATGGCTCATGGCTTACCAGTACCTTATATCTTGCTTCTCATGGCAGTGGCTTGCAATCTCTCTGCATCCCCTTCCTGTTCCCAGAATTCTCTTCTCTGCTTCTCCCTTCTATACTTCCTGCTTGGCTACTGGCCCATCAGCATTTTATTTACACAGAGTGATATCCACAGCACTTTCCCTTTTTTTTTTAAAGGAAGGTTTTAACTTTTACATAGTAAAATTACATATAACAAAATAATTATCAAGCAAGAATTACAGTTACAATATTAAAGAAGATATCCTATCTATCTTATATTTGTGAGTCCATGGTTTTATATCTAACTTATCTTTTATCATAATTGAGGAAATTATAACTATCTAGTCTTTAACCACATCAAAGACCTCAGAAGGATATAATATTACCTGAGAACCAGGAGAAGGATGCAAGCAACTTTCGGGAGTCTTGTAAGGTAGACAGAGACAGCTGGGAGCCTGGATAGTCAACTAATATTCCTTTGTAAAGTTGGGGCATTTGTCTTCAGCCCACAGGGCTAAAGTCTCTAGGTCACTTCTCTCAGTGTCCTGTAGAATGTCTGGCAGTTTCCTCTGTGAAGCAGGAACCTGAAGGAGCATTTTGTCAAGCAAAGTTTAGTGGTCATCTTTCTATGGGTCCTGCACATCCAGTCGATCAAGCAGTCCAGGAAAGAGCAGTTTCTTGCCCAAATGGCTATTTTTGCCAAAGTGAAGATAAACTCCATATGAAGTGTCTTTAATGCCCATCCTCCTCTCTGAAGTAAATTGGTGCTGCCAGGAGGAGACATGTCTCACTGTCTAAAAAGTCTAAATTTTAAAAATATTTTAAATGCCATATTCTATAGACCTTTGAAGTGTTTGAAGATTACCTGTCTATCTGAAATATCTCTGTGTATACCTAGAAGACTTAACTAACATGGCTACAAGTATGATTATCATAGATGACCAATTATTAATCTATTTTTAATTATCTATTACAATTTTAAATGAGCTATACAAACATAATACCTTAAACACGAGTAGAAATATGCACACAGTATAACAAAATTAACTTTAAGTTTGTAGCAATAGACTAAAATCTACACCAATATAAAACATTTTAAACAAGTTGTTGTTCTTTAGACGTAAGTTCCTTAATCTACCCTTTTATCCTGTTATATCTAAATCATATCCCCTTTTCTTCTTTAGAAAGAGATTGCATTTATAATCAACCTGTATTAAATAAAATA
>NW_023413111.1:0-22205 GCF_903995425.1 Onychomys torridus
CAAGACAGGGTTTCTCTGTGTAGCTTTGCGCCTTTCCCGGAACTCACTCTGTAGCCCAGGCTGGCCTCGAACTCACAGAGATCCGCCTGGCTCTGCCTCCTGAGTGCTGGCATTAAAGGCGTGTGCCACCACCACCACCACCAGCCGGCGTAAGAGTCTTACTATGTAACCCTGGCTGGCCTGGAGCTTGCTATATAGATCAGGCTGGCCTCTAACTCAAAAAGATCTGCCTGCCTCTGAATCTTGGTGCTGACTAAAGGTGTGTGCCACCATGCCTGGGTTTTGCCTGTCTTTCAATAACAGCTTTATTGAAATAGAATACATATCATAAAATTCACCTTTTTATTTTGTTTGGGGTGTGTGTGTGTGTGTGTGTGTGTGTGTGGTGTGATGGATCTCGGCTGTGGCTGTGCCATGGCATGCTTGTGGAGGTCAGAGGACAACTTTTGGATATTTGTTCTTCATTCCACTGTGGGTTCCAGGGATCAAACTCAGGTCGTCAGATTTGTATGGCAAGTGCTTTTACCTGCGGGCCATTTCACTGGTCCCATTGCCCTTCTAAGCTGCCTAGGATTCAGTGTCTTCTGGGCATTGTACAACCAAAACCACTGTCCAACCCTATTGCATTTTCACCTTGCTATTTTCTGTCTCTGACTTTGCCTACAGTGGACAATTCCATGAGTGTGTGTGTGTGTGTGTGTGTGTGTGTAAGCTTAGCTATTCTCATGTCCCCTTTGTCCTCCACAGTTTCCCATGATCTCCTCCCAGTTTGGAAGAACAGGACTCAGAGTTCCTCCCCCATCCCCCTTCCAGAGGTCCTTGTCTGTACAAGTGCTTGTGTCAGTGACAGCCGGGCGGTGGTGGCACACACCTTTAGTCCCAGCACTCGGGAGGCAGAGGCAGGTGGATCTCTGTGAGTTCGAGGCCAGCCTGGTCTACAGAGCTAGTCCAGGATGGGCTCCAAAGCTACAGAGAAACCCTGTCTCAAAAAAACCAAAAAAATAAAATAAATAAAATAAAATAAAAGTAAGGAATACCTTATTTTTAACGGAAGGTAAATTTCATCTTCTGGAATATTCATTAAACAGTAGGACAGGCAAGGGCTGTTGGTCAGTCAGAGGATTGACTTTGGAAAAGTGTGTTAGGTTAAGATGGAGGTGGGGAGAAGGAAGCCCTGTGTGTAAGTGTGAAAGAATCATTGGCCCGTCTAGGGGACTGGCTGCACTCAGGTGCCGTGTTAAGTATTTATGCACATCAGCTCATGTTTGCTATCCCCCTCCCTCCAAAGACTGATGTATTCTCCCCACTCAGTAGGATTGGAAGCTGAGGCACAGAGATGTTAAGAGGGCATATCATCTAAAGAACTGTGCATAGCTGAGTTTGGCGTCGTTTCAGAGGTTTTGGCTGCGTGGTGGTAGGGTCCATTGGGATTGGGCTGGTATGGAGAGTAGAGGCTGTATGATGCACTGGGATAATGCAGCTTCCTGATGGAGTGCTCACTGTGTGCATGAGACCCTAGGTTCGAGCTCTAGTCCCACCTGAGAAAAACTCAGCAACTATAAAATACTCCAGACAGTAAAAACTAGTCCATCAAGCCAAATCCCTCTACATGCGTTTTAAACCTTCATCTCCCTCCAAGCCAGAATGTGTTCAGTCCATTGGCAAAGTTGCACCGGGAGCCTCCAGTGCAAGAGCCTGCCTTCCAACCAGGGTAGTTACTGCAAAACACAGGCCCCAGTGTTCTGAGATCCTTCAAAGAGTAATGGTTTTCTTTGGAAAAGTTTATATTTTGGACTGGGCGTGTATCTCAGTTGGTAGAGCTCTTGTATAATGGACACAAAGCCCCGAGTTTGGTCCCCAGTACGAGAGTAATAGACATAGTACACCTGTATTTCCAGCACACAGGAGCATTGAAAGAGGCAAGCCTGGGCTACCCTGGAGGTGATCTAAATATATATTTTCTAAAGGGAGAATTTCTGATAAAAGAGTTTTTATTATTGATACGAAATAGTTCCTGTCCCCTGCCTAATAGGCATCCATTTTTTTGGCTTTCAGTAAGCCTGGAACATCGTGAGCAATTCAACATTGAGTTTCTTATGAATAGGTACCTCTGGCCCCTGTGTTTAACCTTCCCCACCCCTGGATGGGTCCAGCTGTCATGGGTCAACATAGGTGCTGGGTGTGTTTACTGGGAATAGCACTCTGTCCAGGCTGAGCTGCTGGGACTTGCTCTGGAAGGCTGGGAACTCTGTAAGTGTGGCTGCACAGAGCTCGGCCAGTTGTCAACACTGTCCTAAAAATACAACGTGAATCCATTTCCCAGAGTTTAGAGTGGCCTCTGTGATGACTTACCAGAGATACAAACCACTTCCTTTGTCAGAATGCCACACACTGAAGACTGAACCCTGTGTGTGGTGGGTTGTCTCCATACGGGTGGAGTAGCAGCTGGTGGTTGGATAGACGGGTGTGTGGGACAGGTCCCCTGCTTACACATGTGCTTACGTAGCTTCCTAATGGGTGGGCAGTGTTCTGACAGGCATGGGGGAAAAGCACCAATTAGACTATAGGTCTGTGTATCTAAATCGATGAGGGACAGGAGCAGTTTTTGTCTGCAGTGAGTATTCTGCATTAGGAACAGAGGCGAGAGGGCCAGAGGCTGTAATGGGCACATGACAATATCCATAAGCCTCTCATAGTCCATGCAAACAAAAGTCACGGTTTAAAATGTAAATGACTGTACTACTTAGTGTGGTTTTTATTTCATTTTGTTTTCATTTTAACTGACACAAACTTTGCCGATCTGGGGAAGGGCATGCTGCTTCAGACATACACTGTAATGACCAGATCAGTTTAATCGTCAAATCTGTCACTCAGTATTTCTCCCTTCCTGGCCCTGGGAACATTCCTTACTACGGCCTGTATCCTTTACATTCTTTCTCGCCAGGCAGGAAACAACGTGTGCTCTGTAGCTCTATTTTCTATCCTCATCAAAACACTTTTATGTTGTGAAACTATAGTGCTTTTATCAAAATAAGGCAATTGCTACTTTGTATTTACCAACTATTACCCTTCAAGTAGCATGTTATTTAAAAAAATAACTACTATGATACACTCAGAATTGGAATCAAAAATATTCTGACAAATTCTCAGAGCTCAGCATTCTACTCTTTAATAAAAACTAAGAACCAGTGTAAGACCTAAGCTATGCATTGCACTTACACAGCGCCCTGCACGTTGTGGTCTGTCTCCACAGTACTTCTGTCTTTGTGGTTTTGCTTTTGCATTTTTTTGGAGTTGGGCACGCCTTTAATACCAACACTTGGGAGGCAGAGGCAGGTGGATCTCTGTGAGTTCGAGGCCAGCCGGGTCTACAGAGCTAGTCCAGGACAGGCTCCAAAGCTACAGAGAAACCCTGTCTCAAAAAAAAAAAAAAAAGCTTGGCTAACAGGACACATGAAATATTTATGTATTTGTTCATTTAGCACAGTGGTTCTCAACCTGTGAGTCATGACATCATGGGGGTTGATCGACCCTTTCTCAGGGGTCACCTAAGACCATTGGAAAACACAAATTTTACATTAAGATTCATAACAGTAGCAAAATTACAGTTATGAAATAGGAATGGAAATAATTTTGTGGCTGGGGGTCAGCACACCTTGGGGAACTGTTATCTAGGGTCACAGTGTTAGGAAGGTAGAGAGCCACTGAGTTAGCAATGCTTGCTTACCTCTTTCTGTGCTGAGCCACTACATGGGTGCTTTGGAGACAGAACAGTAAGACATGTCCTCTTTACTTCTATTGGAGTTCAGTGGGGAAAGGTAAATTAAAACAAATTAAAAACTAGACAGAAAAATGTCAGGCATATGTCACTCACATAGATCCAAGTTACTCAGTTGTAGCTGATGAGCTAATTTGAGATATATCTTTCTACACCTTAGAATTTCATACTGATGTTATGTATGATAGTAACTTTAGAAAGAGCTGATATGGGGCTGGAGAGATGGCTCAGCTGTTGAGAGCACTGGCTGTTCTTCCAGAGGACCTGGGTTCAATTCCCAGCACCCACATGGCAACTCACAACCATCTGTAGCACCAGTTCCAGAAGATCTGAAGCCCAGCCCTCTTCTGGCCTGTTTGGATTGCACACATGTGGTGCACAGACTTACATGCAGACCAAACACCTATACACATTAAATAAGTAGGAAATACATACATCTTAAAAAAGAAAATAGCTGATATGTTCAGCTTCATTGTATGTATTTGTTTATTTAAGCAACAACAACAAAACAGTGATACTTATGTGCCAGACCCTGTTCTAAATAAAGTCCTCCTTTGTTAGTAAATAGGTAGATGATACGTGCCAGACAGTGGTGATAGGTACATGATGCGTGCCAGACAGTGGAGAAAGGAATGGAATGGAGCAGAGAGAGAGAGCACGGCGCTCTTTTATTTGAGTGGATCGGGAAGAGAGCTTGGGGCTTCCTACCACTTACCTTCCTTTGTCTTGGGTCATTCAGCAGATGAATCTGCAGACACACGAGAGTTTTGTATCTGTTGGAATCATTCACATGTTCACTGAGGGAGCTACAGTGAGGTCCTGCTTCTACCTTGTTCTAGGGGTGAGTGTGTGATGTACATATGTGGGTCCATGTGTGTGTGTGGGTGTGGGTGTGTGTGGTGTACATTTACGGAGGCTTGAAGTTAACCTCAGGAGCATCCAAAAGGGTCTCACTATATAGCCCAGGCTGGCCTCAAACTTGCTATATAGACCAGGCTGGCCTCGAACTCATCCACCTGCCTCTGCCTCTTTTTTAAAAATTATTTTTATTTTATTATTTTACGTGTATGAGTATTTTGCCTGCATGAATGTCTGGATCCTTTGGAACTGGAGTTAAGAGACAAGTTAGTTGTGAGCTGCCATGTGGGTGGTGGGAATTGAACCTGGGTCCTCTAGAAGAACAGCCAGTGCTCTTACACTGACCCATCTCTCCAAGGGTTTCTCCATGTAGTTTTGGTGCCTGTTCTGGATCTCGCTCTGTAGACCAGGCTGGCCTCGAACTCAAGAGAGATCCGCCTGGCTCTGCCTCCCGAGTGCTGGCATTAAAGGCGTGAGCCACCACTGCCCTGCTTGCCTCTTCCCCTTTTTAAAGACAGTTTCTTATTGGCCTGGAGTTAGGTCAGGCTGACTGGTCAGTGAGCCTTGGGGATCTACCTGTTTCCACCTCTCCAGCACTGAGATTACAAGTGTTCACCACCCTGCCTGGATTTTTACCTGGATTCTGGAATTCAAACTTGGTTCCTTGTGCTTGTAAGGCAAGCACTTTACTGGCTGAGCCAGCTCCCTAGCCAGGTCCTTGTTTATTTTATTTTTATTTTTTTTTAATGTATTTATGGACCGGGTGGTGATGACACATGCCTTTAATGGCAGCACTTGGGAGGCAAGCCAGGTGGATCTTTGTAAGTTCGAGGCCAGCCTGGTCTACAGAGTAAGTTCCAGGACAGGCTCCAAAGCTACATAGAGAAACTCTGCCTCGAGAAAAAAAAAAAAAAAAAAAAAGGAAGAAAGAAAAGAAAAGATGTATTTATGTGTGTGAGTGTTCTGTATGTTTGTTTACTATGTGTGTGCAGGGCCCTTGGAGGCCAGAAGAGGGCATCAGATCCTTTAGAACTGTAGGTACAGATGGTTGTGAGTCATAATGTGGGTGCTGAGAGCCAAACCCAGGTCCTCTTCCAGAGCAACAATTACTCTTAACCACTTAGCCATCTCTCCAGCCATCACCCCCACCCTTGCTCTTAACTGAGGAAGACTGCTACCTGAACCCTGCTCTTCATGCCTCTGTGTGCCTCCACATACTTAGACCTCCAGTCTCCTTGTCCCCCATCTCTTTACCCTTCCTCCCAAACCACCAGCTGATACTGTTCTGGTTGGGAGATGTTTGACTAGGAAGTAGAATTGCTCTTCTGTCCCAGTTTTCTTTTGGTGAGTTTGCATCCACTGACATCTTCTGTCTTGGAAAATCTCACCATTGTTCCAGTCCGAAAGCCCAAATTAAGGCGTGCACCATTCAAGTGTTCTGCACTACACACACACATATCTGAATAGGTAACCAGCACCCACCCCACTCCTCACTGTTGGCTAACGGACTTGTCCCATAAATAGCTCAGTGTTACTTGATCAGGCAGCCGCCGATCACAGAGAGGGATCTTTGTTTCCTGGCACACGTGTGCAGTCTCTGGTAGTCAACAAAACCAAGGTCCAGTGCACTGGTCCGTGGCTGTAACATAGTCCTTAGGAGGATTGTGCAAATCAGTAGCTAAGTCATTTTTAAATGGGATTCAAGATGCCCAGTCCCACATTACAGAAAGCTGCATTAGAGAAGATCTGGTCTTTATGTCTTCCTCATAAGACATTGCTTCTCCAGTCTGGGAAATCCAGGAAGGTCTCTGCCAAACGCCTTCAATTCTCAGGTCTATCTGAAAAGGATCCTAGTGGTCATGAAGCCATTTTCTGAAGCAGGATTTCGTTGGTGGTGTTTGTTTTGATTTTGGTGTTGTTTCTTTAAGACAGAGTCTCAGGAAGCCCAGGTTGGCCTTGAACTCTTGATCCTCCTGCCTTCACCTCCTGAATTCTAGGATTATAGGCATGTACCACCTCAAGAGCCTGTTTAAAACAAAAACTCACTGTCAGTGAGACTAGTGTCTGAAGCCTGTAATTCTAGGTTTGAAGTTGGCAAACTCAACAGGTCCGTGATGGCGCACACCTTTGATCCCGCAAAAATCCCGTTTGAAAGGCAGAGGCAGATGGATCTGTGAGTTCGAGGCCAGCCTGGTCTACAGAGTGGGATCCAGGACAGCCAGGACTATGCTGGTGGCTGCATTTTAAAAACATTATAAAGCTCAAAGTCATAGAATATTGATCCTGGGCAATGAGATGGTTCAGTGGGGAATGGCAGTTGCTGAGCAACCTGACACCCCAAGTTTGATCTCCAGAACCCACATAAAGGTGGAAGGAGAGAACCATCTCCACAGAGTTGTCCTCTGACATCTACACATTCACCGTGGCTCATGTGCATCCACACATGTCACACACAATAATAAAGAAGAAAATTTTAAAGAATTGACGTTTAGTGTACCAAAAGAGGAAGAACATTCACTTTTAAACTCTGTTTATGTTTACTCCAGTGGCTTTGAATGGGGAAGGGGTGCTAGAAACCAACAAATCAAGGTCTTTGTTTACCAGGTTGTGAACCATGGCAATGTGGATACAAGCTCAGCAGCTCCAGGGCGATGCTCTTCACCAGATGCAGGCCCTGTATGGCCAGCATTTCCCCATCGAGGTGCGGCACTATTTATCCCAGTGGATTGAAAGCCAAGCCTGGTAGGTGAACAACGTTTCTACATCATGTTTTGGGAAGCACAAGGATACTGAATTTTGATTAGAAAAATAAAAAATGTTATAACTGAGACTTTAAAAGCTATGTGTGACACCGGCCTAGTGGTCCACACCTGTAACCCCCTTGATCCTAACACCTTGAAGGCTGAGGCTGAAAGATGGCAAATTTCAGGCCAGCCTGAATTGCAAAGAGAGATCCTGTCCCTATCTTTTTAAAAAATTTAAAAAGCTTCGTGTACTGGATTGGGTGTGTAGCTCAGTGGTAGAGTGCATGCTTGAGGTTCTGGGTTCAGCCCTTAGGCCCCGTCTCTAAGAAAAACTGTTTGGAAACTGTTTATGTAATTCAGGAAAGGGTGTTTAGCCTTCTTTTAGGTTTGGGAAGATAAAATAACTTTTGGAATTTTAATATTTGTTGTTTTTTTAATTATGTGTATATGTATGCATCTATATGTGGGTATGTACACTTGAGGGGAGGTACCTGTAGAGCCAGAAGACAGTCAGATCTGAGATAACCTGGAGTTACAGATGATTGTGAGCCATCCGGTGTGGATGCTGGGATCTGAACTCAGGTCCTCTGGAAAAGCAAGAAGCCCCTTAAGCACACAGTCATCTCTTCAGCCCCTGAACTTGCTTTTTTTTGGGGGGGGAGGGGGCAGGGAGGTAGAGACAAGGTCCCTCTATGAAACCTCAGCTGTTTTTGGAACTCATTATGTAGACCAGGCTGGCCCTGAACTCTCAGAGATCCACCTGCCTCTACATCCCAAGTGCTGGGACTAAAGATGTGCACCATGCCTGGCTTTTTTTTTTCAAGGTAAGTTTTCACTGTGTAGTTCTAGGTGTCCTGCATTCATTATATTCATTGTGTAGACCAGCTAGTCTTAGACTCAAGATCAGCCTGCCTGTGCTTCCCACATGTTGAAATTTATATCTCATAAGCAAGATATTTAATATATTAACTTAACAATCAAAACATTCATGGCTCTCTGTTGATTGTTTTTCTGAGACAGGGTCTCACTATGGAGCTCTGGCTGTCCTGAGACTCACTCTGTAGCGCAGGCTCTGATTCGAACTCACTGAGATCCACCTGCCCCTGCCTCCTGAATGCTGGGATTAAAGGCGTGCGCCACCACACCTGGCTTGAAACATTCAGGTTTTTAATTTATATGTACATATACAGACAAAAATATTCTAAAATACTAACATTGGGGCGAGATGGCTCAGCGAGTAAAGGAACTTGCCCACCAAGCCTGGTGTCCTGAATTTCATCCTCAGAACCCATCTGGTAGAAAACTGACCCCTGAAAGTTGTTCTCTGACCTTTTTACTATTCTGTGGCATGCATGTTGTCTTACACACACACACACACACACACACACACACACAGAGTTGTTGTTTTGTTTTTTGTTTTTCGAGACAGGGTTTCTCTGTAGCTTTGCGCCTTTCCTGGAACTCACTCTTAGTCCAGGCTGGCCTCGAACTCACAGAGATCCGCCTGCCTCTGCCTCCCAAGTGCTGAATTAAAGGTGTGTGCCACCAACCACCCGGCCAGTTTTTTTTTGTTTGTTTGTTTGTTTGTTTTTTAAATACTAACAATGATTGTGTTTCAGTGTTGACTTAGCCAACATTTTTATCTTTACTTCCCAAATTATGAATTACATACTTGAGTTTTAGGCTTGTTAGGTAGGCGTCCCATAGTCCAGTGACAGCGCATCTGATTTGCAGTGTTGGAGCAAAGCTCTCCACACACAAGACGCGCTGTCTCCCGCTGAGCTGCCCCTCAACCCTGCAATGCCTTCAGGATGACACTGAACACCAGCAGCCAGCTCTGCCCGGCAGTGCTCAGGGCAGGGAGCTTGCTGGTCAGTCCCAGTCTGTCAGTCTGACATGTCGGTTAGACTAGCGGGGCTTTTACCAGGGTGGGGAGCTTCTCCTTGACTGCTCCCAGAAGACGCTAGTCCTGGTGCTGTTGAGAGAAGACTTCATACCCACCGGTGATACTGTCTTAGAGTGATTGCAACAGCTTGTTAGCAGGTTCTGTTCAGAAGCAGAGTGCTGAAGGAAGGCAATTTTCTAGGCAATTAAAAAAAAAAACAACAACAACCCAAGCTTCATGTAATTAAGAGGAGGGAAAACCTGGCTAAATATGAGAACATCAAACACACCTGGGTTAGTGTTTTTCCTTTTCATTTTTTTTTCTGTTTTAATGATTTGGGGGATTTAGGAAAACATGAGTAGGAAGTTTCTGTTTATTTAAAATCTCATTTAGAGGCTGGAGTTGGGATGTAGGTCAATGGTAGAGCATTTGTCCAGCAAACACGAGGACCTAGCCTATCACCACAAGAAAAGAAAACAAGGCTTTCGTTTATTTGAGCACAATGGTGCATGTCTGTAATTCCAGATACTTGGGAGACTGAGGCAGGAGAATTACTCCAGCCCAGGAATTCATGGCAGTCCTAGGCGAATAGGTTCTCATCTAGCAGATCTCCTGGGTAGTCTTCTTACTGAATAAGCTTTGAAAGATTTGCGTTGATATTAAGGAAAACTTGGATTTTAGATAATTTTGTTTTTCATAAGAAAATAAAAATATGGTCCAGGTGGTGGTAGCGCACGCCTTAGTCCCAGCACTCAGGAGGCAGAGGCGGGCGGATCTCTGTGAGTTCAAGGCCAGCCTGGTCTACAGAGTGAGTTCCAGGACAGCCAAGTGCTACACAGAGAAACCCTGTCTTGAGGTTTTTTTTTGTTTTTGTTTTTGTTTTTGTTTTTTTTTTTAAAAAGGAAAAGAAAAGAAAGATATCAATGAAGAGTCTCCAGCTCTTCATATTGAAGCTGTCGTGACATTTCTTGCCATAAGTCACAGTTGAGTTCACACTAAGGGCCAGACTGCCGAGATCTGCTCAGAGACTGGATCCTGGGCTCCCAGCCAGAACAGAGGTGCAAGGCTGTCCCTTCAGCCCTTCTGGACTCTCCTTTACTACGTATTTTATTCAATACGTAGAGCATACACATGGAAAACGTGGCTTTGGCCCCTGCCTCCTCCAGACACAGGTCGGGTGGTCTCTGAGGACAGTCTCAGGGCGTTAGTGCGGCCTTGCACAGCTCTGTCTGCCACTCATCAACTGCAGGGATTTGCGGGTGGCCGTCTTTTAGCTTCTGCTGGCTCTCTTCCCTGGCTCTGGACCTGGTCAGCAGCAATCAGATACTATTTCAGCAGGACAGCTGTTTGGTTTCTCAGCGTGCTAAGTCACTTAAGTATTGCCCAGTAGCAATTGTTGCCTAACTTGTAGACAAAAATTTTTAAAGAACAACAACAACAAAAAAAAAAAAAAAAAAAAAAAAAAGATAAGGAGGAAGTGGACCCAACCCCTGTCACCAGTTGAATAGCTCTGAATGACAGCAGGTCCGTGGGCTGGCTTCTCGCCTGTGCCAGAGCAGCCAAGCCCCACATGTGCAGCGATGACAGAGATTTCTCCTGGGTGTGAATACTTGTAGGCTCTTTTGCCTTGATGCCTCCTTTCCAGGGTTCCTTACAAAGGGCAGTGATTAGGGGCCTGGAACCAGGAGACTGGAAAGGACAGGCAGAACAGTCTTGACCTTGTGCCCCTTACACCCTGGAGCTGGGACTATAAACTGGAAGTTAGCAGACCCCCTTATTCCCTTCAGAGTGCAGAAAGAAAGCTTTCTACTTTGTTCTAGGAGGCAAGTTACCAGAATCGGCCGGTAAAGGGAATGGGGGGGGGGGGAGACTGTTATTTTTGTATTTAAAAGAAGAAATGTACAGTTCAGCTATAGTAATTAGAACAGAGCAATGTAGACATTTAGTTAGTGGGTACCGGGATGTTTCCTTTCTTTTTAAGTTTTTTGGTTTTTGGATTGTTTGTTTTTTGTTTTGTTTTAGTTTTTCAAGACAAAGTTTAACAGCTCTGGCTGTCCTGGAACTCACTCTACAGACCCGGCTTACCTCAAATTCACAGAGATCTGCCTGCCTCTGCCTCCCAAGTCCTGGGATTACAGACATGTGCCCCCACCACCCAGTTACTGGGATGTTTAACACATATGAGTATTAAGAAGAAATCATATTTCGGGCTCATATGATGGCTCACACCTATAGTCCCAGCACTCAGGAGGTTGAAGTAGGATAATTTTGAATTCCTGGCCAGTCTGTGGTTTAGTGTTAGAACTCTGTCTCAAAAAAACAAAAACAAAAACAAAAACAAAAACAAAACCCCACAAAACTAATGTAGTATGTAGAGACTGCATGTGTACAGGCTCCTGTGCATGTACGTATACAGATTGTGTAATTTTTTTCCCCTAGGGACTCAATAGATCTTGATAATCCACAGGAGAACATTAAGGCCACCCAGCTCCTGGAGGGCCTGGTGCAGGAGCTTCAGAAGAAGGCAGAGCACCAGGTGGGGGAAGATGGGTTTTTGCTGAAGATCAAGCTGGGGCACTATGCCACGCAGCTCCAGGTGGGTGTGAGTGCTGACCACACTTAGGCTCCGTCCCTTTGAGGACATCTCCCTTCCTTTCATCTTCTGTATACACGTGTGTCCCAATCGTCAGCCCAGCACTGTAGAATTATGTGTTCCCTGCGTGTGGTCCTGTGGTCATGGCTGTTCCCTTCTGAGACAGAAGTCTCACTGTGGGGCTGGAGAGCTGGTTCTGTGGTGAAGAGCGCTTCCTGCCTGCTTTAGGGTTATCTCTGTGACGAAGTACCATGAGCAAAAGCAGCTTGGGGAGGGAAGGGTTTATTTGGCTTACACTTCCACATCACTGTTCGCCATCGGAGGAAGTCAGGACAGGAACCAAGCAGGGCAGGAACCTGGAGGCAGGAACTGATGCAGGGGCCATGGAGGGGTGCTGCTTACTGACTTGCTCCCCCTGGCTTGCTCAGCCTGCTTTCTTATAGCTCCCAGGACCACCAGCCAGGGTGGCCCCACCTATCCTGGGCTGGGCCCTCCGCCATCAATCACTGATTTAAAAAATGTCCTGCGGGCTTGCCTGCAGCCCAAGCCTATGGCGGCATTTTCTAAATTGAGGCTCCCTCCTCTCTGATGACTCCAACTAGTGCCAAGTTGACACAAAACCAGTCATCATAGTGCTATTCCAGAAGACCCGAGTTCAGTTCTCAGCACCCACATCAGGGGACTCACAATTACCTGCAACTCCAGCTCCAAGAACTTGTTTACCCTCTTCTGACCTCTACAGAAGGTCATGCACCCACCCACATGTGACATACAGATATACGTAAGTAAAAAGAGAAAATAAAATATTTTTTAAAAAGGCAAAAAGCTCCTGCATCAGCCCCAGTCCAGCCTCAGTGTGGGCTACAGGTGTGCACTACTCCAGCCTCAGTGTGGGCTACATGTGTGCACCACTCCCCGCCATGAGGGTTACAGGTGTGCACCACTCCCAGCTATGAGGGTTACAGGTGTGCACCACTCCAGCCTCAGTGTGGGCTACAGGTGTGCACCACTCCCAGCCATGACTTTTACTCCCTCCCTTAACGTTTTATTTAAAAATAATTTTGAACCTACAGAAAGTCGCAGTAACAGTGCAGAGCCCCTGCATGTGCTCAGATGCACCTGTTACCAACACTTGCTTTACCATCTCTCACGTTTCTCTCTCCCTCTCTTCCCCTCCCCCCACACACACTATTTTAGATTGTGAGTAAGTTGCATGCATTATATCCCTCCCCTGAGTATTTCAGTGTGCGTGTTCTAAGAACACGAACCTTCCCTTACACGGCCATCATGCAGTTATCAACTTTAGTGTGTTTACCATCCACACAGACTTCTACTTAATATTCTGTCTCTATATCCATTTTTTCAGCTGACTCAGAAATGTCTTTGAGGTATTTTCCACTCTCCAGTCCAGGTTCACATACTATATCTAGTTTTTATATATAAATGTTTAATGTTTTAATGTTTTATTTGGTTTGGTTTCAGTTTTGTGACTTCTTTGTTTGTTTTTGGGATAGCCCATGCTAGTCTTAAACTTGAAGCAACCCTCTTATTCCAGCCATTCTGCCCACCTTTTACTGTTTTTTAACCTAAAAACATATCACAACCTTATTTTGGCTTTGACATTAACATTTTAAAAAATCACTTATCTCCTTTCCTTACTTTAAATATTTTTAAATTTGTGTGTGTGTGTGTGTGTGTGTGTGTACATATGTGTGTGTGTGTGTGCATATGTGTGCAGGTGCCCTCAGAGGCCAGAAGAGGGCGTCAGGTCTTCTGGAGTTGGAGTTACAGGTGATTGTGAGCCGCCTGACATGGGTGCTGGGAATTGAACTCTGGTCTTCTGTAAGAGCAGTATGAGCTAGGTCTCACCATGTTGTCTAAGCTGGTCTCAAACTCTAAATAACTGATGTTGTATCCTCCTGGGATCCCCCATCCAGAGAAAGAAGGTACTTATCTTCCCCTCATTGTGGTAGTAATTCTGATTATAACTGACAGAAAATGTCAATGTCCTGTATCTTGTCTGCTGTGGCCTTTAAAAACTTGCCCATTTCCAAGAATGTTGCTCTAGTGCTTTAGGCATTAAGATTCAGAACACAAAAACAACCTTACCTTTTTACTGTAATTGCATTTTCCATGATGTCTTTTTCTCACTCCTGCCCATATGGGAGGAACTCATGTCTCCACCATGACCACATCTCCATCTTGAGTGCTCCGTGTCCTGAGTCGGGTTAACCCATAGCAGAGCGGACCAAAGTGATGTCTGCTGTTGTCTCCTTTCAGAACACCTATGACCGCTGCCCCATGGAGCTGGTCCGCTGCATCCGGCACATTCTGTACAATGAACAGAGGCTGGTCCGGGAGGCCAACAATGTGAGTGCCCATAGGTGTGGGAGCTGGGGAGCCCTTCTCGATCCATCCCCCTTTGGACCCCACTTTGTCGAGTTGGCCCAATATGCACTAGTGCTTCTTTAGGGAGCTGATCTTAAGTTTATAACTTCAGTAAGGATACAGCTGTAAAGCAAGGTGAACCTGTGCAAAATAATTGAACCCCAAGCAAATCAGTTTTGTGTTTGAAGTATGCTCACATTCAAGTGAGATTCATTAGGAGAAATGCCCCCCAACCCCCATAGCTTCATCGGAGGGCTTCAGGATACCTTTGAGAGGTGAGGCTTCATCTGTGGTGGAAGCCAATGACTTTATCACCAGCAGGTCCTGAAATCGACACAGACCATGTACTTCCAATGCGCCCCAACTTAGCCACAGTCATGGCATCGGGTCAATGAATGCATATGGAAGCAGGGCTCATAATAATCAGTAGGAAGACCCGGGTGACCCTGGGACGTGTGGTGTTCTAGTCTCTCACAGAGTCGCATGCATTCTGTATGGGATACTCTGGTGGAGGCCAGAGCTGAAGCCAAGAGTTTTTACCATGAAGGAATCCTGTGGGTCACCTCTCTCCCCACACTTTCTGTTCTATCCCAAATCTCGCACGTGGCATTTGTGATTTCTTCTGACCTCCAATTTAACTTTTGGGATCTTAGCTTCACCTAAGGAGTAAGACTGAAGGCTTCCGCCCACCCTGAATCTCCCCTTCTGTCCCCAGGGGAGCTCTCCAGCTGGAAGTCTTGCTGACGCCATGTCCCAGAAGCACCTTCAGATCAACCAGACGTTTGAGGAGCTGCGCCTGATCACGCAGGACACGGAGAACGAGCTGAAGAAGCTGCAGCAGACCCAGGAGTACTTCATCATCCAGTATCAGGAGAGCCTGCGCATCCAAGGTGAGGCCGCTCCGAGGAAACAGAAAGCAAACCCGGTTCCATTCTGAGCCTCGCCTGTGTCCAAGTGAAATGGGACCGTTCACACTAGAGAAGGAACTGGAAGGATGAGGCTAGTGGAGGGAGAGCACGGGGCACCTGACAGGGAGATGTGGCGGTCTCACTCAGGCTTCCTGTACTGGAGAAGAGCTTTCCTTTTAAGAAGGCATTCATAGTTTAATAAATAGCATATACAGGGCATAATACATTGTACAGGATAAGCATTTATACATGCAGCCTTGCTGAAGTGATAAATGGGTGTGCACCCTATTTAGGGGCTCAGGGTGTAGCTCAGTGATAGAGTGCTTGCATAGCATGTGTGGGGCCCTGGCTTCCCTCCCAGCACTGAAGGAGTTCTGTTTGTGGTTCCCACCATTTAGTGTTGTGTGCGGTTCTTCAGAAGGGCCTTCCTGTGCCCCTGTGTGCCTGGCGGACAGTGTCCTCTAGCCTTTGTTCTGGGACACACAGAACTGAGAAGCCTCTCACCAACACTTCTTCCTGACACTGCAGGGAGCGTTAACACTTTCCTCTCCGTGCCTGCATGTATGTTTCAGACTCTCAGAGGGGGCTGGAGTCATGGCTCAGGTGATTAACAGCGCTGACTGCTCTTGCAGAGGACCTGGGTTTGATTCCCAGAATCCACTTGGTGGCTCAGAACTGTAATTCCACTTCCAAGGGATCCAATACCCCCTTCTGACCTCTGTGGGCACCAGGCATGCACATGGAAGACAGACATTTATATAGACAAAATATCCATATACATAAAATAAACCTAAGAACAATTTTGGAAAGGAAGAACCTCAGAAGACTTTTGTCCCCATGCCGCCAGGCACATAGCCTGTGTCTTCCGAGGGCATGTGTCTAGACCACAGCACATCACTGTTTTGCCATTATTTCCTGACTCCCAGGCTTCCAGGATCATAAATCATTGAGAAAGAACCATGTCTTTTAGTTCTGTACCCTGAGGCCACCATAAATTATGGTTGTGGGCTTGTCCTGGCTGGCTCACGTTGCTTTTGTCTGTCCCAGCTTGTGTGTCCCTGGGGCAAGGACAAGGTCAGTGTGACATGTTCTCAGAGGCTAGCCACAAACTCGAATGAGACCTGCCAGTGTGCACACATTCTTGGCAAGACCTGCGTAAGGATGCTGGGCTGCTCAAGGGTCACTGGAGGGAACAATAATGCCGACACTCTGGGTCTTTTTCTGGATGGGGCGTGAGGAACAAGGAAGTGGTCATGGACAGGTAGTTCCAGCCTGGACATGGATGGAGCAGAGCTGCTGAGGACAAATCCTCCTCACATGACTCCGTGTCCTGCTTGTGTCTCAGGGTCTGTCCATATGTATTGAAAGGTGAGGATGTGGCTCAGTTGGGAGAGTGCTCACCTAGCATTCACCAAGTCCTGGGTTTGACCCCCAGCATACATCAAAAGAGGCATGGGAGCCTTAGTCTCCACAGCAGCCCCTTGAGCTGTGGTCGGCTTCTCCCTGTATAGATGGGAGACTGAGGCACAGGAAAGAAAAAAAAATTGGCCCAGGTTCACACAGCTGGTAAATCACAGGGTTACTTGTACACACCGTCTAACATCAACCCTGATGCCCTGTAGGATGCCCTCTGTGTGGTGAACGGGAGGCAAGCACTACCAACAACTGGCTTCCCTATCAAGCACCTATTCCCAGCCCAAGAGAGGCTATATCAGGAGACCCCTGATCAGAGACTAGAGACTGTCTCTGAGAGAGCCCCTTCATCGTGAGACACCCCTGCTTAATTGGAACCCTGACTTGCTGTCAATGGGAGTGTCTGACCCTGAACGTGGGAGATCCTCCAGACTTCCCCCTGGACACAAGAGATGATGGTGGTGGGTGTCCTGTCCCCTCCTCCAGCTCAGTTTGCCCAGCTGGCCCAGCTGAACCCCCAGGAGCGCATGAGCCGGGAGACAGCCCTCCAGCAGAAGCAAGTGTCCCTGGAGGCCTGGCTGCAACGAGAGGCACAGACACTGCAGCAGTACCGTGTGGTTAGTGGGTCCTGTGTCCCTCTGCCCCTGGGAGGGAGCTCTGTCACCTGAGATTCGGGGCACCAGCTAGTGGACGGAGCCAAGATGAGAACAGGCCCCCTCTTTCCTGGGGTACATGTGAGGTGGAGCAGGTGGGGAGGGGAGGGCCAAGCCCTGGGTCCTAGGCCAGAGCCTGCAGGCTGCTCCCCAGGACCCAGAAGGCCGCTGTGCCCCTCCCGCAGGAGCTGGCTGAAAAGCACCAGAAGACTCTGCAGCTGCTTCGGAAACAGCAGACCATCATCCTGGACGATGAGCTGATCCAGTGGAAGCGGCGGCAGCAGCTGGCCGGGAACGGGGGTCCCCCCGAGGGCAGCCTGGACGTCCTGCAGACCTGGTGAGGGTGAGAGGTGGGCAGGGTGGGCAGGGGCGTGGGCAATGGCGCCGGCTGCCTCCTCTGCCCCTGTGTTGGCCTGAGCAGCAGATTCCCAGACTGTGACAGTTCTCACTTTATCAATGTCTTGGCTCCTGATGGGACTTGGCTCCTCAGTCCCGTGCCACCTCCCCGAAGGGATAGTGGTGCCTTGGAATGGACAGGGCTACTTGTGAGCTGGTTGGTTCCAAGTTGGGGCCACCCTGTCTGTCCTCTGCTTTTGGAAAATGGGACTCTGTTCTGTGCCTTGCAGGGTAGTGGTGGCCAATGCCAGCACCTTGGCTGGGGGTGTGGCCTCTTCCCCTGGCCTGTGCTGGAACAGTAGCCACTGTCCCTCTGAGGGCCCTGGGCTCCTTGCAGGTGTGAGAAGCTGGCCGAGCTCATCTGGCAGAACCGGCAGCAGATCCGCAGGGCCGAGCACCTCTGCCAGCAACTGCCCATCCCAGGCCCCGTGGAGGAGATGCTAGCCGAGGTCAATGCCACCATCACAGACATCATCTCAGCCCTGGTCACCAGGTGACTGCTGCCTCCCGGCCATGCTCAGAGAATCAGTTCCTGGGGTGGGCATGCTGAGGCCCAGGAGCTGTCCAGACCCAGAGCTGTGCCCCAGCCCTCCTCCACCCTTCCCCACCCCCTGCGGCTCCAGTAGCTCTGCTGCTGTGGCTGTCCTGGCCCAGTGTGTGCTGGGGACACTGCAGGAAGCACCATGGTGTCCAGCCTCCCTCGCACCTGTCTCCAACCCCCACACCCTCCCCAGGAACAGAGGCCAGGCCCCTCCTCCTCTGCCTGTCTGCCTTCTCCTAGTAGGCCCCACAGGCAGGCCCTCCCCTCCCAGCTGGCCTCCCAGCTCTCTCCCCTGAGCCAGCACCTGGTCAATGTCTGGTCACTTGTGCCCCTGCAGCACATTCATCATCGAGAAGCAACCTCCTCAGGTCCTCAAGACCCAGACCAAGTTCGCAGCCACCGTGCGCCTGCTGGTGGGTGGGAAGCTGAATGTGCACATGAACCCGCCGCAGGTGAAGGCAACCATCATCAGTGAGCAGCAGGCCAAGTCCCTGCTCAAGAACGAGAACACCCGCAAGTGAGTGTGCTTCTGGGTCCCCTCCTTGGCTCTCTCCTCGACCCCTGGGATGGAAGATAACAATTCTCCCTTAATGTCTGATCCCTGTTTTCCCTCTGTTCTTCTGAAGATGACTATCAAGGGGCGGGGTGTGTGTGTGTGTGTGTGTGTGTGTGTGTGTGTGTGTGTGTGTGGTGTCATTTCATTAGGTAGGGTCATGTTGCTCAAGGTCACCTCTGTGCCCTGTGTCGATCTCGCCAGGCTCCCCTGGGCGGCAGCTGCTCCTAAGGGCCCCTTTGTTTCCCAGCTCCAGCTTGCTCTCAGTGCCTATGGCATCTGCAGCTTCTTTTCTGTCCAATATGCAGTGATTACAGCGGCGAGATCCTGAACAACTGCTGTGTCATGGAGTATCACCAGGCCACAGGCACCCTCAGCGCCCACTTCAGAAACATGGTGAGGACTTGCGAGAGGCACAGCGGACTCTCCCTTGGTGTCTTAGGCCTCTTCATCTCCTGCTTCTCCTTTGCAGTCCCTAAAACGAATCAAGAGGTCTGATCGCCGCGGCGCGGAGTCGGTGACGGAGGAGAAGTTCACAATCCTGTTTGACTCACAGTTCAGCGTCGGTGGGAATGAGCTGGTCTTTCAAGTCAAGGTAAAGTCTTCTCTCTGTCAGCCTGTATATATGTGTGTACAGTGTGTATCCACTGTGTGTACATGGTATCATGCATATGTATAGCATGTAGACCATATGTGTGTATAAAATGTATATAGTATGTGCACAGTATGTATATCATGTCCATGTTTATACAATATGTATACAGTATGTGTGTAATGTGTATATGCCATGTATATGTACAACATGTGTGTATTGTACATGTGTATATAGTATATATAGTATATACACAGTATATACTGCAGTGTGCGTATGTACAATGTAGAGTGTGTAGAGTGTGTGTGAGTGTAGTTGTATACACTGTTTTCATATAGTGTATGTCCACAGTGTCCATGCATATTTACAGAGTAAGTATACAGTATGTGTACCATATGTGCAGTGTATGTCAGCTGTATTTATATACGTGGTGTGTATATAGTACGCAGTATGTTTGTGCAGTGTTTGTGTGCTGTATATGTGCAGTATGTATGCATACAGTATATATGCAGTGTTCAGTGTGTGTTTGTATGGTATATATACAGTATCTTTGCATGCTGTTTATATGCCAAAAGAACTATGACCACATAGTATCTTCCTTTGTATTGACGATAAGTGGGAAATGGAGACACCCTTATCTTTAGAGCTATTATTTTCTCAAATCCACTTTAGGCTCAAACAATAACAAACTGAAATAGCTAGAAAGATGTGAAGCTGAATCATGGGGGACCACTCAGTGTGAATTTAAGAATAGATTGGAGTTTTGTGGTTGTGTGGTTATATATTTGCTTGTTTAGTGGGTTGAGGTTTTTGTTTGTTTGCTTTTAGAAATATGGTCTTACTGTATAGCTCAGACTAGCCTAAAACTTACCATATAGCCCAGGCTAGCCTTGAGCTTGAAGCCCTTTCTCGGTGTCCAAAGCTGGGATTACAGGTGTATAGAGATAGCTCCTTATCCTCTTCTGTTTTCTCTCCTGTCCTTAATGTGCTCGTGAGAAAGTTGTCCCATCCTTCAGAATATCTAAGAACTTCACCTATAAAATACCTACAATCCAGCTAGGGACTGTTGTACATACATGTACGCCTAGCCTTTGGAAGGCTAAGGCAGGAATCAAGAGTTTGAAATCAAGCTGGGTGGTGGCAGAGGCAGACGGATCTCTGTGAGTTCAAGGCCAGTCTGGTCTACAGAGTGAGTTCTAGGACAGTCAGGGCTACACAGAGAAACCCTGTCTCAAAAAACTAAAAAACAACAACAGAAAGAGTTTGAAATCAAAGCTGAGCGTGGAAGCAGTTTAGCCTGTGATTCTAGCACTTGAAGAGTCGGAAGGAAAGGCAGGAGATTAGGAGTTCAAGGCCAGCCTCCACTTCATAAGGAACTTGAAGTTAGTGTATGCTACATAAACTTTTGTCTCAAAAAAAAAATTGAGTTAAAGCCCACCTGGGCTGTACATTGATTTGAAGGTCAGCCTAGGATACAAAGTGAGATCTTTTCCCAAGAAGGAAGAAATTAGCTAGCTAGCTAGCTAGTTAGCGAATCAGAGAGATAGGTGGATAGATTAAATATCTTATTAAATATCTTAGCCTTTGAAGCTTAGGTCCCAGCTGTCGCCAACACCTTTCCAGTTCTTCAAGTATAGCTCTGAACCTTGAAACCAGACAGAAGGGGACGAAAGTGGCCCGCGTGCTCAACCCTTCTCTGTTCCAGACCTTGTCGCTCCCCGTGGTGGTGATTGTCCACGGCAGCCAGGACAACAATGCCACAGCCACTGTCCTCTGGGACAACGCCTTTGCAGAGCCTGTGAGTGCATTCCTTGGTCTGGGGGTCTTCAGATCTCAAGACTGGTTCTCTCTCTCCATCTGTGTGTGTGTGTGTGTGTGTGTGTGTGTGTGTGTGTGTGTGCACGCGCACGCGCGCGTGGGAGGGGGGTGTTTGCCGTTTTCCTTGGGAGACAGAATAGAAAGTGTGGAAAGAGGAAGGGTTTGATGTCCAGCCTCCTCCCACCTAGAAAGACTCAAAGGAGTTTCCAGTTGGTACCTGCGGTACAGGGAACATGGTACTCCACGGCGCCATCCCGAGGCTAAGCTCAGTAACACAGGAGATGCTCAGTAAATACCTGACTCCTCAGAGCAACCCTGAATGGGTTGGGGGGGGGGGCGGGGAGGGGCACTAGACTTTTTCTAGAGTTTACTTTAGCTGAGAACTAGCCTCAGTCATTTGCCAGTAAATGAGGATGACATTCAACACTCTTCCCAGGTCTCATATTCTGTGAGTCATCCCCGGTCGCACCCCCAAAACACAGAATTATACTTGCATACTAACAAGCATCTGTGCTCTCTCTGTCTGTCTGTCTGTCTGTCTCTCTCTCTCTCTCTCTCTCTCTCTCTCTCTCTCTCTTTCTCTCTCTCTCTCCCTCCCCTCTCTCCCCTGCCTGCCTGCCTGCCTCCCCCTCCCCTTCTCTCTCTCACTTTCTCACCACCCCCCTTTCTTTTTTCTCATGTAGCATCCCAGGCTGGTGTTGAACTCACTATGCAGCAAAGAAACCTTAACCTTCTTGCCTCCCCGTGTCCTGGCATTGCAGGCATTCACCAACCACACCCATTTTTATGAAGTGCTGGGAATAGAACCCTGAGTTTTGTGTATTCTAGGCAAGCACTCTACCAGTTGAGCTGTATCCCTAGCCCATGATGAACATTTTCAAAACATTCCCATGAGCAGAGATCCGTTTTGCATATTTCCGGTAGAACTTAATTTATAGAAGCATGATAAAAAGGACCATTGTTATCCAGCACATCAGAGTTTGTCTTTCTCCAGTGTGTAATGCAAGATCCTCTGGCTCTCCAGCTGTCCGTCTGTACGGCACACCACCCGGCTGTATGCGTACGGAGAAGTCCGACGGTTTATA
>NW_023413112.1:0-5959 GCF_903995425.1 Onychomys torridus
CAACCACATGGTGGCTCACAACCACCTGTAATGAGATCTTCTGCCCTCTTCTGGCCTGTGGGGATATGTGCAGACAGAACACTGAATAATAAATAAATAAATCTTTAAAAAAAAAAAGAATCAGAGACTCAATCTATGGCATATTCAGGAACCCCATAAAAGCAATAAGCAGTAAACCATAATATATAAACAAAAGATCTGTAACATAAAACAAGAAAAGAAAAATATATAACTAAATTAAAAATAAAAAATAATAAGATAATTACAAAAAGGAAAAGAAAAAGAAAATCCATGACATGGCATAAAGACACAAGGAACTTCCAAAGATGTCACTGAGTTTCTTTTCTGTTGGCTATTTACTTCTGGGGATGCAGCCTACCTACCCTTAAGAGTACTTTGAAACTCCCTTGGAGAAAACTAAGTTTTCATTTGAAAGAGGTTATCAATTGGAGACACCTTCTGGGTTAGGGATGGGGACTTGTGTCCATTTCTCTTTTCAAATCTTGGACCCCATCTGGTAGAGATCTGTGCAGGCACTGTGGATGCTGTCTCTGACTCCATGAGTTGGTATTTGCTTTCATTACTGTGTTTTCTTGGTGCCCTCTGAACCCAATGGATTTTACACTCTTTCTGCCTCTTCTTCAGAGGAGTTCCCTGAGATCTGAGGAGAGGGACGTGATGGAGGCTTCCCTTTTAGGGATGAGGGTTTCAAGATCTCCTGTCTCTACATAAAGCTTGAGTGTGGGTCTCTGTTTTTGTTCTCATCAGCTACAGAAGGAAGCTTCTCTAATGATGACTGAGCAAGGCACTGATATGTAAGTATAGCAGAATGTCATTAGGAATCACTTTATAGCTATGTTTTTCTTATTTAGAGAAGAGGTATTTGGTTTTACCCTAGGTTCTTGGGCAATCTTGTCTTAGGTTCTCGGTCATCCAAGCAGTGTTGGGGACAGTTTTCATCTACTGGAGGAGGCCTTAAGTCAAATCAGTTATTGGTTGGTTACTTGGCAAGCTGTACCCCACCATTGCCCTAGCATATCTTGCAGGTGGACATTAGAAAGTCAAAGGTTTTGTGGTTGTGTTAGTTGTTTCATTTCTCCTTAGTATCACGGAGAGTATCTTTCTGTACCAAGAATCCTGCACATAGGGGTTGAGGTTCTATGTATGTCGACTCCTCCATGGTCAGTGAGTTGTGTAGGTGGTATTTTCAGCAATGTGGCATTGTCATAAGTTTGTAGTCTTGGCAACAGCCTTGGTTGTTTGGAGATTCTTTTTTTTTTATTTTTATTAATTTTTTATTTAAAAAAAGAGATTTCCTTTCCTTTTGTATACCCTTCCTTCCTATTCTCCCCCCCCCCCCCCCACATACCTCCATCCCACCGCCATCTCCTCCTCATAGAGAGTAAGGCCTCACTTGGGTAGTCAACACAGGCTGTTATACCATGTTGGGGCTAGACCTAGCCCCTCCATCCTGCATCAAGGCTGAGTAAAGCAGAATACCATAGGAAATTAGGTCTAAAAAGCCAGTTTGTCTATCCAGGGTAAGTCTTGATCCCATTGCCAGGGGACAAACAAACACATCCACATCAAGCCATGCAACTTTTGCCCATATTCAGAGAGCCTAGTTCAGTCCCATGCAGGCTCCTCAGCTGTCAGTCCAGAGTGCATGAGCTCCCATTAGCTTGGTTCAGCTATTTCTGTGGGTTTTTTCCCAATCATGATTCTGACCTACACCCACCCCCCCCCCCCACCCCTTGCTCTTATGATCCTTCCTCCTTCTATTCAACTGAACTCCAGGATCTTGGCCAAGTAATTGGCTGTGGGTCTCTATATCTGTTCCCATCAGTCATTGGATGTAGGTTCTATGATGACAATTAGGGTAGATGCTAATCTGAGTGGAGGGAAAGGCTAGTTCAAGAACCCTCTCCAGCATTGCTGAGTCTTAACTGGGGACATTCTGGTGAGTCCCCAGGGTTTTCCCCAGCTGCAGATTTCTCCCCATCCCCTTAATGGCACACTATGTCAGGATATCTCTTCCATTGCTCTCCCTCCTTGTTCCCACCTCCCATCCCCTCTAATCCCCTCCCTCTACTTCCCTCCTCTCAGTTTGCCCAGGAGATCTTAACCTTTACCCCTTCCTGGGGTGATTCATGTATCCCTCTTAGTGTCCTCCTATTCACCTAGCTTCTCTAGGTTTGTGGATTGTAACCCCGTTATCATTTGCTTTGCTTCTAACATTCACTTATGAGTGAGTACATACTGTGTTTATCTTTCTAGGTCTGGGTTACCTCACTCAGGATGATTTTTTCTAGTGCTATCTATTTGCCTACAAATTTCATGATGACATTGCTTTTTATGACTGCATAATACTCCACTGAGTAACCTGCACCACATTTCCTTTATCCATTCTCCTGTTGAAGGACATCTAGGTTGTTTCCAGGTTCTGGCTATTACAAATAATGCTGCTATGAACATAGTTGAGCAAATGTCCTTGTGGCGTGGTTGAACAACTTTTGGGTATGTGCCCAGGAGTGTTATTGCTGGGTTTTGTGGTAGGTGGATTCCCAATTTTCTGAGATACTGCCATATGATTTCCAGAGTGGCTGTACAAGATTGCATTCCCACCAGCAGTGGAGGAGTATTCCCCTTTCTCCACATCTTCTCCAACATAAGCTACTCTTTGTATTTTTTATCTTAGCCATTCTGACAGGGATAAGATGGTATCTGAGAGTCATTTTGATTTGCACTTCCCTGATGGCTAAGGATGTTGAACATTTCTTTAAATGTCTTTTGGCTGTTTGAGATTCTTCTGTTGAGAATTCTCTGTTTAGCTCTGTAGCCCATTTTTTTAACTGGATTATTTGATATTTTGCTGTCTAGTTTCTTGAGTTCTTTATATATTTTAGAAATCAGCTCTCTATTTGACATGGGGTTGGTAAAAATCTTTTCCCATTCTGTAGGTTGCCTTTTTGTCTTATTGACAGTGTCCTTCACCTTATAGAAGCTTCCCAGTTTCAAGAGGTCCCATTTATTAAACATTGCCCTCAGTGTCTCTGCTATACTGATGTTATATATAGGAAGTGGTCTCTTGTGCCAATGCATTCAAGGCTATTTGCCACTTTATCTTCCATGAGATTCAAGTGTAACTGGATTTATGTTGAGGTCTTTGATCCATTTGGACTTGAGTTTTGTGCATGGTGATAGATATGGATCTATTTGCATTCTCTACAAGTAGATATCCAGTTATGCCAGCACCATTTGTTAAAGATGCTTTCTTTTTCCATTGTATAACTTTGGCTTCTTTGTCAAAAATCAGGTGTTCATACGTGTGTGGATTAGTGTCAATGTCTTCAATTGGATTCCATTGATCAATGTGTTGGTTTTTATGCTAATACCAAGCTGTTTTTATTATTACAGATCTATAGTAGAGCTTGAAGTCAGGAATGGTGATGTCTCTGAAAGTTCCTTTGTTGTATAAGATTGTTTTGGCTATCCTGGGATTTTTGCTTTCCCATATGAAGTTGAGTATTGGTTTTTCAAGGTCTGTGAAGAATTGCATTGGGATTTTGATGGGGATTGCACTAAATCTGTAGATTGCTTTTAGTAAGATTGCCATATTTACTATGTTGATCCATGAACATGGGAGATCTTTCCATTTTTTGATATCCTCTTTAATTTCTTTTTTTAAAGATTTAAAGTTCTTTTCATACAGGTCTTTCACTTGTTTGGTTAGAGTTACCCCAAAATATTTTATGCTTGTTGCGGCTATTTTAAAGGGTGATGTTCTCTGATTTCTTTCTCAGCCCATTTATCATTTGTATATAGGAGGGCTATTGATTTTTTTTTTAGTTAATCTTATATCCTGCCACATTACTGAAGGTATTTATCAGCTATAGAAGTTCCCTGGTGGAATATTTGGGGTCACTTATGTAGAATGTCATATCATCTGCAAATAGCAAGAGTTTGACTTCTTCTTTCCAATTTGTATCCCTTGATCTCCTTTTGCTGTCTTACTGCTCTGGATAGAACTTGAAGTACTGTATTGAATAGGTATGTAGAGAGTGGGCAGCCTTGCCTTAGGTCTGTCTATGCAATATTTTCCCCCTTGTGGCTTCCTTTGCTCATCATTTTACCCACGTTGACATAAATGGCAGGGTCTGATACTGTTTGTGATGCTTTAACAGGCAGTTAGAACCTAACTCAACAGCCCCTGGTGCCTCACCCCAAATGGTCAGTTTCACAAAAGGAAGCCAATGGTGTAATAAAGCATTAGTGATCTGTCCTCTTAACTATGCAAATAAGAGGCCACACAAATGGCCCAAGAGACAAGGCCAGATAATATTTCTTAATGGCTGTAAAAATGGACCCCATTCACTGTGATGCAAGGGATTCTCTCAGAATTCACCTACTGTGTGTCTGCCTAAAGTGCCTATTATTCATTAAAACTTTCATATCAATCTGGCCTCACAAATATTTTTACCCTGCTCCTTGGGATCCTTCATCTCAACATGACTTTAATAATGGGCAGGTCCTTATAAGGAATTTCTACCTTGTCTTTGAAATCCTACCGGATGTCAGTCAGGAGAACTGCAAAGACTCACCTTAGGCAGGTCACGTCTAGTGGTGACCAGCTCTAGTTTGTGGGTTATCATGTTAGAACATGTGTCCCTCCAAATCCATGTTGGATCTTCAATCCTAAAGCAATGATAATATTGAGAGTTGGGGTCTTTGGTGGTACCAACCCAGGAGGTTCACCATCATGACAGAATGTGTCGCCTATAGAACAGGGCCTGAAACAGAGGACAGTCCTTCCCAGGATCATGTGAAAGCATATAACAAACTGCCAGGTTACAATAAGAAAGCAGCCCTCATATATCCAAAAATACACCTCATGCACCCCAAATATCTGAATGTTAACATATCTACTTTGAATGTAGATATGTTGAGGTCTATAACAGCCAAGCTATTGCCACAGCGTTTTTGAACATACTTGCAAAGGCCATTGGGACATCCTCTCGGTTCACTTTCTTACTGATAGATATCAGAGTCTATACCCAATAAAACACAGAGCTTTAGGGGCCTGTGATGTCATTGTTACTATTTCTGTTGTTACTACTGTTAAAGTGGAGCCAGTCCTTCCTAGGGTTTGCTTGTGAAATGTCCCGTGTAGACACTTCTGTGTTTGAACTTGTGGTCTCCAGAAGGTGATGCTGTCTTGGGAAGTTGGGGTCTAGCTTTAGGAGGTGGGGTCTAGCTCCAGGAGGCAGTTGGTTATCCTGGTGTTGGAGGTGGGGTGACCACCGGTACAGTGTAAGCAGCCGCATGCTAACACCAATTACCCTTGCCACCATGCTTTCCCTGTTCTCATAGAGTGTGAGCTGAAACAAACCCTTCCTCATGTTACTTTCTGGGGGCACTTGGTAGCAGTGACTGCAGAGTAGCTAATACAGTCCTTTGACAGGAGTGTGCCCATCCCTCATTGGTCCATGTCTTGCCCTGACCTCACAAGGAGCCACTGTGAGGAATGACTGACACCTGTGCATATAACACATTGCCCAGGGCTGGGTTTGTCCTTCTAGTACAGAGAGCTGTTGGGTGGTGATCTGTGGGACTCGGACGCTGGTGAAAGTTTTGGACCTGGATATTGGTGAAGTTTCGGACTCAGATGCTGGTGACTTGTTGTACTTGACAGAGTGAGTTTTTTTTCTCACTTTGCTGGTTGTGCTTTGGGGTATTGCTTTTAGTTTTTCATTTCATTTTTTGTAATTTATGTTTCTGGTTTTATATGTTAAAATATGTTTTTACATATTTTAAATTTTCTTTGTTACCTATCCTCCATTTTTCTTTTTCTAACTACTCATTTTCTTTGTCTCTTTTTACTTTTTAAAGATTTTTGTTAGTAAATATTAAGCATAAAAACTAAAAAATATTCACTATAACATTTCTGTATCTGCACATA
>NW_023413112.1:6059-8663 GCF_903995425.1 Onychomys torridus
AACTTCAATAGCACTTAAAAGGACCATACTTGATGATGAGATGGTTCACCCAGTCTTGTAAGAGTTGCAACATGTGCCAACTGACTAGCAATGTTGTGCAGAAACAGAAGGGCAGGAATCGTGTACTCAGCGAGAAAGAGTGAAATTGTCATTTTTCAGTAAAAAACACATGGATCTGGAAACCATGGTGTTGTGTATAACAAGCCAGTTCCCACAAAGACATTTGTTTTTAAATCGTAGATCACAGGTTGGGGAGGGGACCTGATAGTAAACGGGAATATTAGGGATGTGAAGGGGAAAGAGGAGGGGATAAATATATAGAGTAGGGGAATATTATCAAAGTAAATTATGTGCAGATACAGAAATGTTACAGTGATTTTTTTTTTTACTTTTTATGCTTAATATTTACTAACAAAAACTTTAAAAAGTAAAAAGAGGCAAAGAAAATGAGTAGTTAGAAAAAGAAAAATGGAGGATAGGTAACAAAGAAAATTTAAAATATGTAAAAACATATTTTAACATATAAAACCAGAAACATAAATTACAAAAAATGAAATGAAAAACTAATACCAATACCCCAAAGCACAACCAGCAAAGTGAGAGAAAAACTCACTCTGTCAAGTACAGCAAGTCACCAGCATCCGAGTCTGAAACTTCACCAATATTCAGGTCCAAAACTTTTACCAGCGTCCGAGTCCCACAGATCACCACCCAACAGCTCTCTGTACTAGAAGGACAAACCCAGCCCTGGGCAATGTGTTATATGCACAGGTGTCAGTCATTCCTCACAGTGGCTCCTTGTGAGGTCAGAGCAAGACATGGACCAATGAGGGATGGGCACACTCCTGTCAAAGGACTGTATTAGCTACTCTGCAGTCACTGCTACCAAGTGCCCCCAGAAAGTAACATGAGGAAGGGTTTGTTTCAGCTCACACTCTATGAGAACAGGGAAAGCATGGTGGCAATGGTAATTGGTGTTAGCATGTGGCTGCTTACACTGTACTGGTGGTCACCCCACCTCCAACACCAGGATAACCAACTGCCTCCTGGAGCTAGACCCCACCTCCTAAAGCTAGACCCCAACTTCCCAAGACAGCATCACCTTCTGGAGACCACAAGTTCAAACACAGAAGTCTGCACACGGGACATTTCACAAGCAAACCCTAGGAAGGACTGGCTGCACTTTAACAGTAGTAACAACAGAAATGGAAACAAGGACATCACAGGCCCCTAAAGTTCTGTGTTTTATTGGGTATAGACTCTGATATCTATCAGTAAGAAAGTGAACCGAGAGGATGTCCCAATGGCCTTTGCAAGTATTTTCAAAAACACTGTGGCAATAGCTTGGCTGTTATAGACCTCAACATTGTCTACATTCAAAGTAGATATTTCAAATTCAGATATTTGGGGTGCATGAGGTGTATTTTTGGATATATGAGGGCTGCTCTCTTATTGTAACCTGGCAGTTTGTTATATGTTTTCACATGATCCTGGGAAGGACTGGCCTCTGTTTCAGGCCCTGTTCTATAGGCGACACATTCTGTCATGATGGTGAACCTCCTGGGTTGGTACCACCAAACACCCCAACTCTCAATATTATCATTGCTTTGGGATTGAAGATCCAACATGGATTTGGAGGGACACATGTTCTAACATGACACCCCACAAGCTAGAGCTGGTCACCACTAGATGGTACCTGCCTGAGGTGAGTCTTTGCAGTTCTCCTGACTGACGTCTGGCAGGATCTCAAAGACAAGGTAGAAATTCCCTAAGTCTGAGGACCTGCCCATTATTAAAGTTGTCATGTTGAGATGAAGGAACCCAAGGAGTAGGAAGAAATATTTGCCTGACCAGATTGATATGAAGATTTAATGAATAATAGGCATGTAGGCAGACACACAAGTGAATTCTGAGAGAATCCCTTGCATTACAGTGAATGGGGTCCATTATTACAGCCATTAAGAAATCCTATGTGGCCTTGTCTCTTGGGCCATTTGTGTGCCTTCTTATTTGAATAGTTAAGAGGACAGATCACTAATGCTTTATTACACCATTGGTTTCCTTTTGTGAAACTGACCATTTAGGGTGAGGCACCAAAGGGCTGTTGAGTTAGGTTCTAACTGCCTGTTAAGGCATCACAAACAGTATCAGATCCTGCAATTTATACCTATTTTACATAGGTAAAATGGGAGGGTAAAATGCTGAGCAAAATAAATCACAAAAGGGGGAAAACGTTGCATAGAGGGACCTAAAGCAAGGCAGCCCATTCTCTCCATACATGTTCAATACGGTATTTGAAGTTCTAGCTAAAGCAATAAGCCAACAAAAGGAGATCAAGGGGATACAAATTCGGAAGAAAGAAGTCAAACTTTCACTATTTACAAATGAAATGATAGTCCATATAAATTACTCAAATATTCCACCAGGGAACTCCTACAGCTAGAAAATACCTTCAGTCATGTGGCAGGATACAATATTAACTCAAAAAAAAAAAAAAATCAGTAGCCCTCCTATATCCAAATGATAAATGGGATGAGAAAGAAATTAGAGAACCATCACCCTTTACAATAGCCACAAATAAGATAAAATATCTCGGGGTAACTC
>NW_023413113.1:0-5724 GCF_903995425.1 Onychomys torridus
TAATGAAGTACTGGACCAACTTTGCAAGACATGGGTGAGAAGACACACCCCCTGAATCTCTCAGGTCCTCCTCCTGTTTGTGGTAGCTTCAGGAGCATTATAGTTCCTTTATCACATGACAGGTTATTCCTCAGGGGGAGGTTCCTCTCACACAGTGGTCCCATATGAGTGTCAGTCAATAGTCATCTCCCTGTGACCTGGCATGTGTGGCCAAACTGCTCTAGTTTTATATACATGAGCCTGTTATAGAAAGAAAGGAAAAAAACATCCCAGGTGGTCTTGACCCTGATGGAGTGACACTACTAGGAGTTTCTTTTTTGCCTCTATCCTGAGACCATCCTTCTGTTTTCTTTAATTTTGGCCTGCTTCATACACCATATTGACCTAGAGTAGAGGATCAAGTCTGGGCACAGCATAACTCATAGTGATACTCACCACACTCTAACATGGGGGTTTCTCCACAGGAACCCCAACAGCATGGACCTGCCCAACTGGCCTGTGTTTAACCAGGATGAACAGTACCTGCAGCTAGACTTCCAGCCTAATGTGGGATATGCTCTGAAGGCTAACAGGATGCAGATGTTTACCAAGACTCTTCCCCAGAAGATCCAGCAGCTGAAGGATGTTGAGAAGAAGCACACAGAGCTGTAGCATGTTATGCACAATACTGGAGTGCTCTGAGTAGAAGTGGAGTCAACCTAAGGTGCCCACACACTCAGAATAGAGGGGTGACTCCATCTTTCATGGGTCCATGCATCCCCTCTTCATGTATCTGTTCAGCTAACACTTAAGTGTGTCACTGGTACCTTGTTTGTCTGGGTTCTGTCTTGTTTCACATATTCAATAAATTCCCCATGACAGTGTATTTGTGTGAGCCCCAGTGGATGCCAACGTTGCTTTCTATCCTAGGGTACCTACATCTCTTCCTGTCTTCTTCACCTCATCTTCTCCCAACCCTCTTTCTCCTCTTTCCTAAATCCTAAATTTCTTCAAATGAAACAAAAGCTTTGGATGATTGTAGTTAGAGTTTTCCTGCCTGGCCCAGTCAGGACAAATCTCTCTTACCCGCCAGTCCCACAGTCCTCAGACCCAACCAAGAAAGCACATAGAAACTGACCTCAGAAGGATATAATATTACCTGAGAACCGGGAGAAGGATGTCAGCATTTTTTGGGACTCTTGCAAGAGTAGACAGAGACAGCTGGCAGCCTGGACAGTCACCTAATGTTCCTTTGTAAAGTTGGGGCATTTGTCTTCAGCCCACAGGGCTAGAGTCTCTCGGTCACTTCTCTCAGTGTTTTGTAGAATGTCTGGCAGTTTTCTCTGTAAAGCAGGAACCTGAAGGACCATTTTGTCAAGCAAAGTTTAGTGGTCACCTTTCTATGGGTCCTGCATGTCCAGTGATCAAGCAGTCCAGGCAAGAACAGTTTCTTGTACAAATGGCTATTTTTGCCAAGGTGAAGATATGAAGTGTCTTTAATGCCCATCCTCTTCTCTGAAGTAAATCAGTGCTGCCAGGAACAGACATGTCTCACTGTCCAGAAAGTCTAAATTTTAAAAGTATTTTAAATGCCATATTCTGTAGGTCTTTGAAGTATTTGAAGATTACCTATCTATCTGAAACATCTCTATGCATATCTAGAAGACTTCACTAACATGGCTATGAGTATGATTATCATAGATGACTAATTATTAATCTATTTTTAATTATCCATTTCAATTTAAAATGAGCTATACAAACATAATACCTTAAACACGAGTAGAAATTTATACACAGTATAACAAAATTAACTTTAAGTTTGTATCAATAGACTAAAATCTATACTAATGTAAAACATTTTAAACAAGTTGTTACTTTTTAGAAGTTCCTTAATCTACCTTTCATCCTATTATATCTATATCATATCCCCTTTTCTTCTTTGGAAAGAGATCACATTTATAATCAACCTGCTTTAAATAAAAATATTGGTTTTTTTTTATGTCCCACAACAGAGGGCTCTTCTGATTTGGGACACAAAAATCTCTTAACCTTTTCTTTTAGCAATATGTCTGGGTTTAGAGAAGGAGTGAGCCAATTCCATCTCCAAAGCCAGCTTGATAATTTTCAGAATGTGGGCGTGGTTTCTCTTACTACTTCCTGCTGGAGGGGGGCACTGTATCTTATGGGGACACAAAGAAAATTTTAGGATTATGGAGTAGTCCGTGAGGGTAAACTTCTGAGCCAGTTGCCTTGAAACCATTCTGGATGTTGGATCATCTGGGCCATTGTGTCATCGGAGATGTTTCAGGTGGTCTTGGCTGATCAAACCTGATGTATCTTAATCTGGAACAAATCCACAGCCTCTGGCTTTCTGTGGAAACAAAAGCAGAGACTCTTTTCAAAGCAACATATCCTTATATCCAAATTTTGAAGTCAAGCTACCTTTAAAATTTACATATTTGTTTAACTCAACAGCTTTTATGATCAAATCTTTTTCTGCAGTCAAAAATCCCAAAGACAACATAAACCAGATTTTCTGTGTATATCCATCTTTGTAGCTGTGGCTACTGGCTCCACCCACCTCAGCTTTCCAACTTGGTGGTGGTACAGTTTACTGCCAGCTCTGGGTCTGGAGCCATGTGTACCATCAACTATCAGAAGCAGTTCTATCAAAGCAGTTTATAGCCCAGAAACCTTTTGTTGTTGTTGTTTTTAACTAGCAAAGGCTAAATCTACCATACAGCAGAGTAAAGTACTGCTTGTAGATTCTTCATTCCCACCATACTGTAGGTCAGACACACACGCCAGGAACCCACCAGGAACCCACCATAGTAGCTCAAACTGGCAGGCTGCCAGTAACTTGAGAGAGACAACTAGGAAGCTGTTTTTAGCTCCGTTTAGAATCTTTTTTTTCCTCAGGTTTTAGGTGGAAATTCTTGCCCCACGTTGGGTGCCATTTTTAGTTAGAGTTTTCCTGCCTGGCCCAGTCAGGACAAATCTCTCTTACCCGCCAGTCCCACAGTCGCTCAGACCCAACCAAGAAAGCACATAGAAACTTACATTGTTTAGAAACTGTATGGCTGTGGCAGGCTTCTTGTTATCTCCTTCTTCTATCTTAAATTAACCCATTTCTGTTAGTCTATACTTTGCCACATGGCTTGTGGCTTACCAGTGTCTTTACATGTTGCTTTTCATGGCGGCGGATGGTGGTGTCTCTCTCCAGCCTTCTGCTTCCTAGAATGCTCTTCTCTCTTGTCCCACCTATACTTCCTGCCTGGCCACTGGCCAATCAGAACTTTATTTATTTTGACCAATCAGAGCAACATATTTGACATACAGAACATCCCATAGCAGATGATTTTGAACACATTAGGTGTGGGTGGGTATTAAAACCCTGTGTACATCTCTCAGCAAGTCCCTACCCATTATCTATGAGTTGATTATAACCTGATTAGTAACAGCACTGGTGTCTTAGTATATTCTAGATGCCATGAAAAAAAATCACAGTAAACTGCAAGCTGAGTGTTGTGACAGATGTGTGGCCCTACTACTAGCAAGACTGAGGTGGAGGGTCTAATGAACTCAGAAATGCAAGGGTAATTTGTTCTAAATATGGACACTGCATGTAAATATATAATAACTAGACAGCTGAGTATCTACATCACTATGTATTTAAGTAGGTATCATAAACGGTATGGCTTATAAACAACAGAAATTGGTTCCCAGATTTGGTGATCATGAATGTAGCTAGAGTTTTCCTGCCTGGCCTACAGTCAGGACAAATCTCTCTCACCCACCAGGCATGTATGGCCATGGCAGGCTGTTTGCTAACTGTTCTTATATATTAAATTAACCCATTTCTATTAACCTATCAGTTGCCACGTGGCTTGTGGCTTACTGGTACCTTACATCTGCTTCTCATCATGGTGGCTGGCAGGCTCTCTGCCTCAGCCTTCCACTTTCCAGAATTCTCCTCTCTCCTTGTCCTGCCTATACTTCCTGCCTGGCTACTGGCCAATCAAGTTTATTTATCAATCAATCATCCATAGCACATGAAGTTCAGGATTAAGATGCCATTAGATTTGCCATGTGGAGAGGGCTAACTCTCTGATTCAAAGATTGCCCCATGTGTTCTCCTTGGATAAAATAGACAAACAATGGTGTTAATTGCCTGGCCACTGCTCAGTGGACCCAATCTTATAATCATGACATTGGACGTCAGGCTGTAACATACAAGTATGAGCCACAAAGACTTTCAGAATCCAAGGTCATCCCATCAGCCACAAGGTTGCCAACAACTGAAAACCTGAATAGCTATTGTCTCCATAGATTTTCACCTATGATTGATGGTGTAACAATCCACTTTTTTATTTCTGTCCTCAAATGGGGAAAGGAGCTTTTTTTTTTTTTGTGAGAAGCATGTCTTGGCATGTTCATTTGTGCTTTGATACTGGAACATGTGTGTGTGTGTGTGTGTGTGTGTGTGTGTGTGTGTGTGTGTGTGTGTGTGTAGAAGAACCACTTTAGTTTCTTGCTATCTGCTTACATCAAGGTTTTTTTTTTTATTATTCCAAGGGCTCTACAGATGTTGTGAGACCCTATTTGCATGATCACAGCACAGATCAGTGAAGATGTTTGACTGTGGGTTGTGTAGATGAGGTATAAGGTGTTTAGCAGAAGAAATGGCCTCCCTGATCACTGCATGGAGGGCCCTTTGATCTTTCTCAGTCCCTAGCTACTTCTTGCTTCCTCCTGGAACTCATATTCTCCTTGGTCCTCTAGCTTATTAATTTTCTTTTCTTTCTTTGTGTTTTTAAAAAATTCTTTCTTTTTTCACTTAAGAAATTTTAAAAATTCATTTTATGTACTAACCACAGATCCACCTTTCATCCCTCCTCCCACTCCCCCCAGCTTTCCCTCCCCTGACCCACCCCCTATCCCCTCCTCCAAAAGTGTAAGGTCTCCCATGGGGAATCTGCAAAGAGTGGTAACTTATTTGAGGCAGCATGAAGCCCCTCCCTCCTGCATCAAGGCTGAGAAAGGTGTCCCGTCATAGGTAATGTGCTCCAAAAAGACAGCTCATACACCAGGGATAGATCCTGATCCCACTGCCTGGGGTCCCTCAGATAAATCAGGCTACACAATTCTCTACCTTATGCAGAGGGCCTAGTCTGGTCTCACACAGGTTCTACAGCAGTCAGTTTAAATATCATGAGTTCCAGTGAGCTTGGTTCAGTTGTCTCTGTATATTTTGCCATCATGATCTTGACTCCCATTGCTCATAGAATCACTCTTCTTATGCTGGACTCCTAGAGCTTGGCCTGGTGATTGGCTGTGGCTCTCTGCATCTGCTTCCATCAGTTACTGGATGAAAGCTCTATGATGACAGTTCGGGTATTCACCAATCTGATTACTAGGGTAGGCCAGTAGTCTACTATTGCTAGTAGTCTAAGCTGGGGTCATCCTTGTGAATTCCTGAGAAATTCCCTAGCACCAGGTTTCTTCCTATCCCCATGATGTCTCCCTCAATCAAGATACCTTTTACATTGCTCTATCACTCCATCCCAATCCCATCTTGACCATCCAGTTCCCTCAGGTTCTCATCCCATATCCCCTGCCCTCTATTGTTTCCTGTTGCCCCCAGTTTACTCATAGAGATTTCTATTTCCCCTTCCCAAAGTGAACTATGCATCTCTCTGAGGCTTCTCCTTGTTATCTATCTTCTCTGGAGCTGTGGGTTTTAGT
>NW_023413114.1:0-21776 GCF_903995425.1 Onychomys torridus
GCAAGAACAGTCAACACAATTTCATTTACAGGTTAATTCAAATTAGTAGCTTATAAGGCTCTAGTGTATACATGAAATAGCTTCAAAAAGCATTCTGTAGATCTGTAGAATGGACTCCTGCAGGGATCAGGCAAATCTTCATCTACATATCTTCATCTCTCCTTGTGTTCCTCCAGACCCAGTCTCTCAGTCTCATCCCCACAGCTCTGCTACAGAACACCTGCTTTCCTTTTTCCTGTCCCCTGCCCTCCTCTACTGTGGTTCCAACAGATCTTTCCCTTCTAACCTGATTCCCCCCAACACACTTGTTTCTTTATCCCAGCCCTCAACTCCAGCAGCCACCCCAACAACCACAGGCCACTCCTCCCGGAGAAGCAAATAGGCTGACTGCAAACCTTCTCTTTTTCTGCTCTTCAGTCTCAGTCTCCAAGTCACTTTCCCTAATCTGTAGCAGAACACCTGCTGCAAGGTCCCTTTCCTCTCTGACCCCTTCCACAATGGACCACAAGGATTCCTCCATCTCCCTTCCCTCAACACACCCCACTATCCCAGTCTCCATGAACACACCTGCTGAGCAGACAAGGGAAACAGGTCAGCTAACTGAAGACTTTCACCTCTTCCTGTAGGGCCCTAAGACTCCCAATTTGGGTCAGCCTTGCTTGCTGACCTTGACCTTGATGTCCTCCCTATGCTGATTCCCTGCCGGTCTCCACCCTCCTGAATGCTTAAGAGAAGTTCCTTGTTTGTGTGTCCTGCATTTGGGCACTAACAGCTTACATGTAGGAAACATCAGTAGCGAACTTCTGCCCTCCGGGGTTCTCCCATTGTGCTGTAAGTCTGTGTTTAAGATTTCCTCCGCCTTTCAATAAACGGCATTCAGCATTCTGCTGACACAAATGACCCGCTGTCTTTTGTCTCTTTTTTTCGATCCACAGCCCCTCTCTCGGACATGGTGAACCGCAACATCTACCCACTCTCTTCCAAATTCCAAACCCCAGGCTCCTCCCAATCGCTGGAACAGAACACCTGCTGCAACCTTCCTTCTCCCTTTGCCCATCTCCTTTAGGTCCTACAGCCCTTCCCTCTCCTCACCTCCCTCTCTCCACTTACTGCTTTATCCCAGCCCCCAACTCCATGGGGCCCCTCCTGCTAACCCACAGACCGCTCTGGCCATGGAAGCAGATGGGCTGTGTTATAGATCTTCCCTTTCCCTCTGCTCCTTCTAGATCCCGATCCCCCAGTCTCAGATCCAGGGCTGTAGCAGACCCTCTGGGGAGACCTCTCTTCATTGTCTACCTCTCCCACTCCAAGGATATGGAAATAAGCATAATAACAAAACAAAATAAGCAGGGCCTGGTTGAACACTCTGCTCTTCTCACTCCTGTGAACCACTTCAGATTCCTTAGCCTGTCCCATTTCCCAAGTGTCAGCCTCCCAATACCAAGAAACACATTTTACCTGGAATCCTCGGTGACCACAATTATAAGATAAGAAAATTGTTCTATTCGTCAACACACAGCCATCACATTCTCCAAAAATCCAGAGAGGCAACAGAAACCATAAAACACCTACCCAACAAAGACAAATGCTGAAATCAGCTCCTAGATCTATAATCATCCCAATCCCAGATACCTATATGCAGCATAAAAACACAATCAAGACATCCAGGGCAAACATGTTCCCACTAGAGCTCAGCTGGTATAGCCACAGTAGGTCCAGAATATTCCAATATATCAGGAGCACAAGAAACAGTCCTTAAGCCACTTATATGATAATGGTAGAGTACTTAAAGAATTTAATAATTCCTTCAAGGACATTCAGGAAAATACAAACAGTTCAAGGATATGAATAAATACTTCCCCCCAAAAAAAGCTAGGAAAAAACAATGTGAGGAAATGAATAAATCCCTTAAGGAAATCCAAGAAAATACCAAACAGTGGAAGGAAACAAAACTGTTCAAGACCTAAAAGTGGAAATAGAAGCAATACAAACTTAGGGAATTCTGGAAATAAAAAAGTTTGAAATGCCAATCAGGAACCACAGATATAAGCCTCACCAACAGAATCACCAGAGATGGAAGAGAAAATCTCAGTCACTGGAGGTTCAATAAAAGATATGGAATCCACTGGTCATAGAAACCCATTAAATATAAAAACCTGGCTAACAGAACATCCAGGAAAGCTGGGACATTATGAAAAGGCAAAATCTAAGAATAATGGGAATAGAGGAAGGAGAAGAATACCAGCTCAGGCCCAGGAAATATTTTCACCAAAATCATAAATTTTCCTAATCTAAAGAAGGAAATGTCTGTAAAGGTACAAGAAACATACAGAACACCAAATAGATTGGACCACAAAAGAAAATCCCCTCAGCACGTAATAAAACACTAATCATGGAGAACAAAGAAAGAATTTTAAAAGCTGAAAGGAGAAAAAGACCAAGTAACTTATAAATACAGACCTATTAGAATTGTATCTGACTTCACAATGGAGATTCTAAAACCAGAAAGACCTGGACAGATGTGTTGAAGGACTTTACAACAGCCCAGACCACAGCCCAGAATATTTATCTAGCAAAACTTTCAATCATCATAGATGGAGAAAAATAAATTTCCACAATAAAAGACTACCTTAAATAACTATCTACAAATCCAGCCCTACAGAATGTACTAGAAGGAAAACTCCAACCTAAGGAGGCTCTATGGGGGGAGCTCAGAACAGCTTGACCATACACTGCCCCAGACTCAGCTTTGTGACAGGCTTACTGGCAGGCAACACCCAGATCCAGGACAAGCCATGAACTGACTCCACCCAGGGAGGGCCTACATCTAAGGGGAAATACCTGACATTGCAAACATTTCCTATACCCCAACCTCTGCTGGGATAAAAACCCCACCCTGCCTGGGCTTGGGGCTCTCTGCTCTCACCGCTGTGTTGAACAGAGAGACCAAATTCTGAGCTTGAAATAAGGCTCTTTGCTTTTAACATATGGGATTTGGTCTCTGTGGTGGTCTTTTGGGGGTCCCTGCGATCTGAGTATTACAGTTCACCATACCCAAGAAAACACAGGGAATGAATATCTCAGACCAACAAAATCAAAAGAAGGCAAGCACACACACCCACACACAGCACCAGGACCACCACCAACAAGTAATAAGAAGCAATGATCATTGTCATTGTTATCTCTCAGTATCAATGGACTCGATTCCCCAATAAATAGGCACAGACTAACAGAATGGATGTGAAAACAGGATCCATCCTTCTGCTGCATTTAAGAAACACACCTCACATCAAAAACCAACATTACCTCAAGGTGAAAAAGTTGGAAAAAAAAAAAAAAAACATTCCAAGCAAATGGTCCTTAGAATCAAGCTGATGTGGCCATCTTAATATCTTTTTAATTAATTTTTAAAATCTATTTTACACACCAACCACAGTTTCCCCTCCCTCCTCTCTCCCCAGTCCCTCCTTCCAGCTCCTTTCTACCCCCACATCCACTCCTCAGAAACCGTAAGGTCTCCCATGGCAGTCAACAAAGCATTGCATATCAAGTTGAGGCAGGACCAAGTTCCTCCCCACTGCTTCAAGGCTGAGCAAGGCATCCCACCATAGGGAAGAGGTTCCAACAAGCCAGTTCATGTGCCAGGAACATTTCCTGGTCCCATTGCTATGTGCCCTACAAACAGACCAAGCTACACAACTGTCACCCACCTACAGAGGGCCTAGGTCAGTCTCACACAGGCTCCCTAGCTTGTTGGTCTAGAGTCCATGTGCTCTCAGGAGCTCAGATCTTCTGTCTCTGTGGGTTTCCTGTCATGATCTTCACCACCCCCCTTGCTCATATAATATCTCCTCTCTCTCTTAACTGGACTCCTAGTGCTCAGCCCAGTGCTTGGCTATGGATCTCTGCATCTGCTTCAATTTTAATATCTAACAAAACAGACTTCAAACCAAAACTAATTAAAAGAGATAGGGTAATCCCAGCACTCGGGAGGCAGAGGCAGGCGGATTTCTGTGAGTTCGAGGCCAGCCTGGGCTACAGAGTGAGTTCCAGGACAGTCAAAGCTGCAGAGAAACCCTGTCTTGAAAAACAAAACAAAAGAGATAGGGAAGGACCACTACATACTCATGAAAGGAAAAATTCAACCAAGATGGTATTTCCATTCTTAAAACCTATGCCCCAAACAAAAGGGCACCCACAATTGCATAAGAAACATTACTAAAGCTTAAATCACGCACTGACCCTCACAAACTGATAGTGGGAGACTTTAATACCCAACTCTCACCAATGGGCATGCCATCCACACAAAGACTAAACAAAGAAATACTGGAGCTATCAGATGTTATAAAACAAATGGACCGAATAGATATTTTTAGACCATTTCACCCAAACACAAAAGAATAGACCTTCTTCTCTGCACCTCATGGAACTTTCTCCAAAATTGACCCTATACTCAAACACAAAGCACGTCTCAACAGATACAAGAAAATTAAAATAACTCCCTGCATCCTATCAGAACATCATGGATTAAAACTAGATATCAACAACAACAGAAACAACAGAAAGCCCACAAACTCATGGAACTCTCTACTGAATGAAAATGGGTTGAGACATACATAAAGAAAGTAAAGCCTTTCTAGACTCCAAAGAAAAGGAGTACATAACACAGTCAGACATATGGACACAGTGGAAGTGTTCATGAGAGGAAAGCTCAGAGCGCTAAGTGCCTACATGAAAAAGAAAAAAAAACTGGAGTGATCTCACACTAGCAACTTAACAGCACACCTGAAAGCTCTAGAACAAGAAGTAATCACATCCAAGTAGACATCAAGAAATAATCAAACTCAAGGCTGAGATCAATGAAACAGAAACAAAGAGAACAAATATAAAGAGTCAATGAAAAAAGAGTTTCATTATGCAAATTAACTAAAAGCCAGAGAATATCCAAATGAACAAAATCAGTAAAGCAGGCACCAAGGAAATCCAAAGAATCATTACATCATCTTTGAATAACTTGTATGCCACAAAATTGAAAAAAAAAATCAAAGAAATGGAAATTTTTCTTGATAGGTACCACTTACTAAAGTTAAATCAAGATCAGACAAGCAATTTAAACAGACCTATAACCCCTAGTGAAATAGAAGGCATTCATTAAACCTCCCAACAAAAGAGCCCAGGAAGAATTCTACAGACTTTGAAGGAAGAATTAATGCCAATACTCCTCAAATTGTTTCACAAAATAGAAACATAAGGCACATTGCCCAATTCACCTTATAATGATAAAGTTACCCTGATATCCAAACCACATAAAGATCTAATAAAGAAAGAGAATTAAAGACCAATTTCCCTCAAGAGTACAAAAATATTCAATTAAATACTCATAAATTGAATCAAAGAACACATACAAAAGATCATCCACCATTGATCAAATAAGCTTCATCCAGAGATACAGGAATAGTTCAGCATACGAAAATCTGTCAATGTAATCTACCATATAACAAACTGAAAGAAAAAAACACATACTCATTTCATTAAATGCTGAAAAAGTCTTTAACAAAAATCCAAAACCCCCTTCATAATAAAAATTCTTGGTGAGATCGGGGATACAAGAACAGACATAAAATAGTAAAGGCAATGTACAGCAAGTCAATAGCCAACACTGAAGTCAATTGAGAAAATTTCAAAGCAATTCCACTGAAATCAAGAACAAGACAAGGCTGTCCCACTCTCTCCATATCTATTCAATATAGTACTTGAAATCTTAGATAGAGCAGTAAGACAATTGAAGGAGGCCAAGGGGATACAAATAGGAAAAATAAAAGTTAAAATATCTTCATTTGCAAATGTTATGATAATATACATAAGTGACCCTAAAAATCCGCTAGGGAATTCCTACAGCTGATAAACACCTTCAGCAAAGTGGTTGGATACAAGATTAACTCAATAAAATCAGTACCCCCCTATATACAAATGACAAACAGGCTGAGAAACAAATTGGGGAAACAACACCCCTCACAATAGCTAATATAAATATCTTGGGGTAACTCTAGCCAAGCAAGTGAAAGACCTATATGACAAGAACTTCCAGTCTTGAAGAAGGAAATTGAAGAAGATATCAGAAGATGGAAAGCTCTCCCATGCTCATGGATTGATAGGATTAACATAGTAAAAATGGCCATTTTACCAAAAGCAATCTACAGATTCAATGCAATCCCCATTAAAACCCCCACACAGTTCTTTACAGACCTTGAAAGAATAGTACTCAACTTCATGTGGAAAAACAAAAACCCAGGTTAGCTAAAATAATCCTGTACAATAAAAGAACTTCCAGAGGTATCACCATCCCTGATTTCAAACTATACTACAGAGCTATAGTAATGAAAACAGCATGGTACTGGCATCAAAACAGACAGGTGAATCAATAGAATTGAATTGAACACCCAGATGTAAATCCCCATGCACCTGATTTTTGACAAAGAAAAATCATACAATGGGGAAAAAAGCATCTTCAACAAATCGCACTGGCATAAATGGATGTCAACAAGTAGAACTGTGCAAATAGATCCATATCTATCACCCTGCACGAAACTCAAGTCCAAGTGGATAAGAGACCTCGATATAAATCCAGTTACACTAAACCTGATAGAAGATACAGTGGAAAGAGCCTTGAACTCATTGGCATAGGAGACAACTTCCTGAATAGAATACCAGTAGCATAGACACTCAGATGGACAATTAATGAACAGAACCTCATGAAACTGAAAAACTTCTATAAAGCAAAGGATACTGTCAATAGAACAAATCAGCAGCCTACAGAATGGGGAAAGATCTTCACCAACCTCACATCTGGGAGAGGACTGATTTCCAAAATATGTAAAGAACTCAAGAAACTAGATATCAACAAACCAAATAATCCAACTCAAAAACAGGGCACAGACCTAAACAGAGAATTCTCAAACAGAAGAATCTCAAATGACCCAGAAACACTTAAAGAAATGTCCAACATCCTTAGCCATCAGGGATATGCAAATCAAAATGACTCTGAGATTCCATCTTACACCTGTTAGAATGGCCAAGTTCAAAAACACAAGTGACAGCTTATACTGGTGAGGATGTGGAACAAAGGGAACACTCTTACATTACTGGTGGGAGCGCAAACTTGTACAGCCACTTTGAAAGTCAATGTGGTGGGTTTCTCAGAAAAGTTATACCACTCTTGAGCATATATCCAAAGGATGCTCAATCATACCACAAGGACATCTTCTCAACTATGTTCATAGCAGCGTTATTTATAATAGCCCAGCCTTAATACAAGGGGAGGAGCTTAGTCTTACCACAACTTGATGTGCCATGTTTTGTTGATATCCATGGGAGGCCGGCCCCTTTCTGAACAGAAACAGAGGAGGAGTGGGTGGGTGGGAGAGCATGCAGAGGGGAGGTAAGGGAAATAGGAGGGAGGAGAGGAGGGAGGGGAAACTGCAGTCAGGATGTAAAAGAAATAAATAAATAAATTTAATTAATTTAAAAAAAAGAGGGTTGGGGATTTAGCTCAGTGGTAGAGCGCTTGCCTAGCAAGCACAAGGCCCTGGGTTCGATCCTCAGCTCAAAAAAAAAAAAAAAATCACCAGGCACCATTTCACATTTCTGGAGAACAAAAAAAGTGGTTGACAAGAATCACTGAGCCCCACCCATCATCTGGCTCCACAGTCAAATCTTCAGTCCAGTGTGCAGAGAGCTGAACTTGAAACTGCAGTGACGGGGACTTCCAATGTCATAGAGCAGAATTCAGTGACAGCAAGTGTCCCCCACTTTTCCTTTAAAAAGAGAAACAATTTCATATGAATTTTAACAGTACTAAACAACAAGTTTTCAGTATTACATTTAAAATTAACTCCTTCAGAATGTCATACATGAATATATTGTATTTTGACCATATGCCCCTTCCTTTCTCCAAAACTCTCTCTGATCTCATACCCATCCACCCAAAATTGGTGTCATTTTTCAAAAATGACACACCTAGGCCAAGATTTCACTCTCATATTCTCTTGGATGTGGGCCACCCACTAAGTTTTGCTCAATACATCCAGCATCAGCACCCTAAAGAAAACTGACTCTTCCTCCCGTAGATGCCATCAACTGTCAACAGCTTCTCAGCTGGGGGAGGGGCCAGTGGGCTCCTTTCCCTTCCATGCTAGAAACCGACTGGCCTGACCTCAGAGCTCTTAAGTGCAGCAGGACTGTCAAGTCCAGAAGACACTGTTATATTTCAGTCCTCCCTGACCCCTGGATCTTACAATCTTTACACATCCTCTTCTAGAAACATCTGAGACTTAGAGGAAGGTATACTATAACTCTCACATATATGCCTGAGAGTTCCACAGACACTCTCTACATTTTGACTGTTTCCAATATTAACACAGCTCCCTGGGGTAAGAGACTTCTCTGATGAGGTCTGAGAGCTCACCAACCTCTGAGTGTAGAGATGTAAATTCAGAGGGCAGTTTGGTATGACCACTGACCATAGGAATTGTGGTAAGGTCACCCTGGGGACCTATGAGTTTGCCAGCCACTGCTCTTCTCCAGATTTATAGAACGGGACATGTAATCATTGTGAATCAGATCTGAATTCCACACCACTTTGTCACTGTGGTGGTTTTAATGAGAATGGCCACAGAGGCTCATGTGCTTGAAGATTTAGGCCCCAGCTGGGGCAACTATTTGGGAAGTGTTAAGAGGTGTGGCATCATAGGAAGAGGTAGGTCACCAGAGGGAGACTGTGAGAGTGTCTCTCCGCTCCGCTGTTGTCTCCCAATGTGAGCTTGCAACTGCTGCTCCAGCACCATGCCTGCCAGTCTGCTGCCATGATCTCTACCATGATGGCCATGAAGCCAGCTTCTGAATCTGCAAGCCCCCAATAAACTCTTCCTTCTATAAGTTTCCTTGGTCATGGTGTCTTCCCAGCGAAAGCAATGTAACTAAGACAGTCCCTCCCCCCATGACATGCATGCCACTATCCCACCAATAGGTATATCTTGCCACACTGGTTGTCATTTATAGTTCGCAGGTACACCATGGAAGAGACTGTTAGTGGACACACACACCCCCAGATACCCATGCAACATATTTCTGTACTATAAAAGCCAGTCATTGTGGAAAAAACATCTCTTCAGGACTGTTTACTGCTCTAGAGGTGGTGGGACCTGGGATAATGGAACCTATAAATGAAGCAGACTAAAAGTCTCATGGCAGTAGTCAAGGTTATTTAGTGCATCCAGAAAATTGACACGCTGAGGGTTAAGAGGAGTCATGGTGAGTGAAGTGTCCAATCACAAGGGCAAGCCACAACCTGGCAGACAAGCCACATTGGGCAAAACATATTTTTCCATAGAGGCATAGAAACAAGTAGCAATGAACACTTCTAACGAATATTTCTGCAGTAAACTCTCTCCTATCCACCCCACCTGGGTGGAGCACAAGAGCATAAGCCGAGAACAATTCTGCGGGTTTTGCAGAAACTGAGGTTCAAGACTCTTGCTTTGGTACTTGGACTTTTCTCACAAGCACCAGAATCTTCATCACAGGACTATTCTTGGACAGTGTTTCTGACATCTCCCTCTTGGTTATTTTTTAAATGCAGGATATCAAGAGTGGTTTTGATTTGAAATTTTATAGACAGATTTGTCATTTGATGTATGAGTATCCTATAAGCAAGCAAATTATAAAGATAATGAATAATATTAGAACAGTATAAGCGCTGTGAACAATATCAGCCAAACTACATCCAGTGCTATTGGTTACATCATTATATTGATCAGAAAAATCTAGAGAATAGCTTGAAAACAGACCCATAGCAGTTCTGGTATCTTGGTATAACATAAGCCTATATTTGCCTTCCATGGGAATACAAATGTTATGATGTTCTATGCAAATTGGGAGTGATTCAAATCCCAAGGGAAAATTAAATGCAGTCCCTTTTCAGATGAATGAATGTGTCATACCATCCAAGGCCCAGACGTAAACACAGAGCTAACATTAGTAAAGATAACAGGAGCTGGAGCCATCCAGTCTACAAGGTGAGGCAAAGGAGGATGAGGGATGATCAATACACATCATATGTCCAGAAGCACTTGCCACAGACAGGTCAAAGCCTGAGGTGGGCAGACTTGACTCTTGATGATATGGCCGATATCTCCTTTGGCCCTTGAGCTGGAGGTTTGCTGTCATTCTGGTGACTTTCACTGTCCATTGTCCTGAATGGCCCAGGACCACAGAGGCCAAAGAGGAATCCATAATGTTCAATGGATCCGTCTGCAATGACAGATGCAGACCCCTTCACAGTTTTCTTGCAGAGAAGTAAAAACAGGCAGGTTAATGTATCAGCTGCTTATTTCCTTCTACAATAAAACCAGGGAGGTTAGAGTGTGCATGAGTGTGAGTCTATTGTTGGAAATAACCCTACAACATAAGCAGAATCTGAAACGATATTTAAGGGTTTATAAATTAACCACAATAGATGAATCAAGACAGCTAGTTACACCTGTTGGCTAAGGAAAAAGAAGTATTAATAGATTTATTAATATCTAGGTCACGAATCCCTCCTACACCATTAGAACCGCCACCAACAAAATAAGTTATCTGCCTGTGGAATGGGAGAAGGTTGGACAATCTTTGTAATAAAAATTTAGTCCATATAAGAAAATCCCCTAGCTTAATGATGGACAGTGATTCCCTATCCATCCATACTAATCTGCAAATGGAATTTGGAAATCCATAGAGTTCTTAACACTCTTAAAAACTGATTGTTAGTTAAGGGTAAAATCCATGTAATTGTTGACATCAGGTACTCTGATTTACTAACTGAGCAGGAAGAGTATGATCCTTATGGTGTAAATAAATCATTTCCAAAGCTTTAGCTCTTGTTCTGTAATACTGTAGAAGACTATTTAGTGGGGGAAAATAAGTAAATTTAAAGGCAATGAAGGATCCACGAAACACAAATGATTTTTTTTTTTTTGTTTGTTTTGGTTTTTTGAGCAGGGTTTCTCTGTGTAGCTTTGGAGCCTGTTCTGGAACTCACTCTGTAGCCCAGGACTGGCCTCAAACTCACAGAGCTCCGCCTGACTCTGCCTCCTGAGTGCTGGGATTAAAGGCGTGCCACACCACCTGGCCAAATGCTTCTTTATATTCACTTTTTCCCCACTCTGGACAAGGTTTCTGTGTGTAGTTTTGGTGCCTGTGTGGTGACACTTATTTGTAAAATGTGATTTTATTTGTATATTAATAAAGTTGCCTTGGGGTCACAGCAAGCCATAGCAGAAGCTGGGCAGTGGTGGTGGTGCACGCCTTTAATCCCAGCACTTGGGAGGCAGAGCTAGGCAGATCTCCAAGTGTTCAAGGACACAGCCAGCATGGCAACACTCGCCTTTAATCTCAATACCACCATAGAAGACCTGGAGGTCTGTACAGACAGGCAGTGACGAGGAGGTCATGTTTACGACCAATGAGAAAACAGAACAGAAAGTCTATAAAAAAGACAGGACACACAGAAGTAGGTCTCTTGCGGAGAGAAAAGACAGCAGAAGCAGTGAAGGGTAAGGCTCTCAGCTATCGCTCTGACCTCTTGGCTTTTAACTCTGCAACTGGCTCTGTGTTTCTTAGTTAACAAGACAGTTACATCTACACCTGTGCTGGATCTCACTCTGTAGACTAGGTTGGCCTCACACTCACAAGAGGTCTGCCAGGCTCTGCCTCCCGACCGCTGGGATTAAAGGCGTGCACCACCACCTGGCTCATAAATACTTCTTTTAGTCTAGATTCAAACAGCTGTAGTTCTTTCTTGCTTCTTGAGGTAATATGTGAGTACCATCCAAAAGCATCTTCCTCCAGAGTTTTAAATAGATTGCTTAGTATTGCAAATACCAAGGACAGCTCATAAAGCCACAGAGGAATTAGGAACCAAACTCCTTTTCCCTTGCTGGGCCCTAACTTGCCTTGGTTGTAATGTTTAGCTTTTTCAAAGGCTCTCCCAAATCCTCATCAGGAAGTAGAGAGAATTCAAGATTAGGTTGCTTATCAAATTCTTCACCCCATGCTTCAGGTCATTTTCTGGCAATGGGGACATGTGTTTGAAGAAGATTCCAGTAGAGGAGCTGAGGAGTCACCAACCAGCAGAGTTATGGGTGGCAACTGTTTTCACATTGACTTTTGCCTGAAGGGTGAAAATCTTTTTTGTTTTCCTTCACCAATTTTAAGGTTTGCTTATCCAATTTATATTCATTCAAGGAATTAACTACCTCTTCCTAATGATTGATATCCTTCCTATCATCCTTACGCATTTTGACAACAGTCTGAAATAATGCCTGATACACAAAAGTAAATGGGGATCTTTTCCCTTGTTTATATGATTTCTCCAATATTCTTTCCAACTCTGTCGCATACTTCTCCATCTAAAGTTTCCTCTTGTGGAAACCAGATATTATAATTCCAGCACTCAGGAGGCAGAGTCAGGCAGATCTCTGTTGAGTTCGAGGCCAGCCTGGGCTACAAAGTGAGTTCCAGGAAAGGCACAAAACTACACAAAGGAACCCAGTCTCGGAAAAAAAAAGGTGGGGTTGGGGGATGGAGGGGAGGAGGAGAGGGGGATTTGTGGTTGTATGGTAAAAAATGAATAGATTTTTTGTTTGTTTGTTTGTTTTTGGAGCCTTTCCTGAACTTGCTTTGGAGACCAGCTGGCCCCGAACTCACAGGAGATCCGCCTGCCTCTTCCTCTCAGGTGCTGGGATCAAAGGCCTGCAGCCACCACTGCCCCAGCAGAAAATTTCTTTTTTTTTTTTTTGGAGCTGAGGATCGAACCCAGGGTCTTGCGCTTGTTAAGGCAAGAGCTCTACCACCAAGCTAAATCCCCAACCCCCAGAAAATTTCTTAATGAAAAAAAAAAAGTGATCACATATGGGGTTCAGAAGCCATGCTCTAAGACTTATACCTCAAAGCTAATCGGTGGAGTGAATTTCCACTACAGATTTCTCCCACCATAATGGATAAGGTGCTATCACTTGACAGACAAGGCCCACTGAGCATTAACAGTGGCATACACAGCATCACACAGATATCCAACACTGAGCTGCGTATAAAGGAGATATGAATGGTGCCACCTACACTGGAATTATCGTTCGGCAATACCCTCCTACGCTTACATTTTTAAATCAGCCGTATTATTTCCAAAGATAGTAGTCCAATAGAGAACGGTCAAAGTTGAAGAAAAGGGAGCATATAGGCTGAAGATGTGGATTAGTGTGAAGAGTGCACATCTAGGGTGCACACACCCTGGTTTGATCCCCAGTGATACATAAAACTAGTGTGACTGAGTGCTGGAGTCAGGAGGCTCAGGATTCAAGGAAATCTCTTGCTACATCACTAATTCAATGATGAGTTGGGGTATGTGACACACTTGTTGAGACAGAAGAGACAGAGACACATACGTACACAGAAACAAAGAGGAAGGAGTGTGTACTGAAGAGGCAGTGATGAGGCACACCTGTGATCCCAGCCACTCGGGAAGCCGAGGCACACTGCTTCAAATTTAAGGGCAGCACTGGCCACACAGTACCATGGTAGGTAGAGCAACACCAAGACCCTGTCTCCAAAACAACCAAAAGCTCATTTAACAATGCCATTTTATTTCCAACGTAGAAAACATATTGCAGTGGTTTGGGTGATGGAGTTAATACCAGGAGAGCTGATCAAGCTGGCCTTTGCTCTGAGTGCAGGGCCATCCTCCTCGGCTTCTGAGAGGCACCTCGTCTCATGCTGCAGAGAGGTGAGACATCCAGGTGACCCACAGTGCTGACAAAGCTGGGATCGCCTTGTCAGCCCACCAACTGGATTCTACTCAGCAGTAATAAGAGTCCTCAAAGCTTGGCTTGCTGGGCTCTGTCAACCATAGAGCATCCAGAGAGGACCAACCCAGTGTTCTCAGCAGCATCACCCTGTCTCATTCTCCTAGGTCTTGCGGACCAGGATGCTCCTGCACAGAAGGTCAGGTCTTCCAAAAAGCTACCTGGTTCTTCAAGTAACTGTGTGCTTCTTAATCACTATTTTTACTTAAGTGTGTGTGCAGATCACTCACACATCATATGTTTACACTTGTGTGATTGTACCTGTGTGTCCTTGAATACATACACGTGTATGCTCAAACTTGTATGTATGTAGCACATGTATTCCCTCAAATGTCAATTCACAGATGCTGTACACATTGTGTTTTGGACACAGGCTTTCTCAAGGCCAGCAAGATTGATGCATCCTGCATCAAATGGAGGTGTTGGTGGTGCATGCCTTTGACTCCAGAACTCAGGAGGCAGAGGAAGGCAGATCTCCGTGAGTCCAAGGCCAGCCTGGTCTACAGAGCCAGGGCCTGTCTGGAAAAAAACAAACAACAAAACAATACATAAACCACAACAGCAAAACAAAACACAAAAGGAGATGCACCTCTCTTCATCTCCCAGTGTTGGGGTGACAAGCTTCAGCAAGCCTGCTCACTCTTATTCTTGCATCCTGGGGAATGAATTCCTCTCTCACAAGGGAAACAGGCAATGTAAAAACAGACAGTCACTGTCCCAGTCCTCTTGTGCTTCTGAATCTCACCCAGGGTGTCCATTTCACACTCTTGACTTGCTGCCCAGTCATCTAGCCTTATGAACCACAGAGCCAGGAACAGCAGTGTGTGTCTATGCAGTTTCTTCTTCAAGGCCATCTCCTGGTCAGCAGAGCTATCCAAGGTATTGTGTTCCTTTATTATGATGATGGGGATGAATGAGGACAGACAAAATCATGTTAGATGGGTATAGCGGTGCAAGCCTACCCCCACCCCACCCACCAACCCACCGAACCACCCCAGTTGTTGGCACCTCAGGGACCTCAGCCAACCAGGAGCACTAACACGGAACTAGTGTGGAAATGCCACAAGGGGGGGCAGCACAACACCAGAGTTTCTGACAGGTTGCAGAGCCAGTAGCCTACTTGCCTTTCTTATTGGCACAGATGTGGGTCTCCATGCTCTCCATACCTTCCTCCAGACTTTCCCCCCCCACAGGATCAACAGGGAGCACTCAACAGGGAGCACTACTCACACAGCTCCCAGTGCCTCCCACAGGATCAACAGGAAGCACTACTCACACAGCTCCCAGTGCCCACCACAGGATCAACAGGGAGCACTACTCACACAGCTCCCAGGGCCTCCCACAGGATCAACAGGGAACACTACTCACACAGCTCCCTGGTGCCCTGCACAGAGGATGAACTCAATGCTCTGGCCAATTCCAGATGTGAGTCACAGGGAAAAAGATTACTGCACTGCACATCTAGATGCTGGACTTTCTTCTCTCTATCAGAAAGGTCTTCTGATTCACACAGAATATGGTTGTTATGGGCTGCCATGTCACTGTTTTCTCAGATTGGGGCATTCATACCTGTGGATAGGGGTTTTTGCTTTTAAAGTAGTGTGTCGTTCCTCCTAGACTGACCTCCAACTCTCCAGGTTGGAAGATGACCTTGACCACCCGATCCTCTTGTCTTCACCCTCCAATACTGGGATTCCCAGCATGCTCCACCTGGGTTTATTTTACAGTGGACAAGAACCCAGGCCCAAGAACCAGTGTGCATGCAAGGTATACGGAACACTAGTCCTGTTGTTCACTTTGTGTGTTTTAGAGAGAGATCTCACAGGGTCACCAAAGCTAGATAGACCACTGCTCCTTATATAGCCCAGGCTGGCCTTGAATTTATGACTAGTCTCCTGTCTAAGCCAGAAGAGTCCTGGGCTTATAGGCATATACCTTCACCTCAGCTATAGCATCTAGCCTTAAGAAAAATGCACAGGGGCTGGAGAGATGGCTCAGAGGTTAAGAGCACTGACTGTTCTTCCAGAGGTCCTGAGTTCAATTCCCAGCAACCCACATGGTGGCTCACAACCATCTGTAATGAGATCTGGTGCCCTCTTCTGGCCTGCAGGCAAACATGCTGTATACATAACAAATAATTAATTAATTAATTAATCTTTAAAAAAAAGAAAAAAGAAAAATGCAAAAACTCCCTGGAAATGGCTAAATGTGAAGGTATGACATCCCCTGAGGGGTGAGAGATCTAAACCTTCAAGCAGTGGGGATGAGGCTCCATCTCATAGTGTCATCACATGCAGGTCTGGACATGGGCTGTTGAGGCTTGTGTCTTCCATCCTGTCCCTCAGAGCTGCACAGAGGGTTAGATGAGAACCAACTTGAGGGCTGGCTAGTCAGAACAGTCCTTCAAAGCTGCCTGGCTACACAGGTGACAGTCCAGGGACTGCTGCATACTGACCTGAGTGACCTTGGGACTGGGACAGCCTCCTTTCCCTCCCTCCTGCCCAGATCACAGCTCACCAGCTACAGAAGAGCAGCTTCCAGATACTGCTCATGTTTATGGCACTCCAAAAGCCTCTCAATAAAAAGACTAGGCCATCTAGAAAGGTTAAAAGAAAAAAGAGAGAAAGAGAAAATTCAGGGTCAATGGTGTAGATCTGTAATTCCATCAGGAGGTCTTCCTCAGCTACATAGTGAGTCCCAGGCTCGCCTGAGCTACAAGTGTGACTCAGTTGGGACAGTTCTTGCCTGGCATGCAGGGGGCCCTGGGTTTGGTCCCCAGGACCAAATAAACCAGGCTTTGGTGGGGAATTCCTGTAGTGCCTGCATTTGGTAGGTAGAGAAAAAGCATTAAAAGTTCAAGGTTGGGCTGGAGAGATGGCTCAGGGGTTAGGAGCACTGGCTGTTCTTTCAGAGGACCCAGGTTCAATTTCCAGCACCCACATGGCAGCTCACAACTGTCTGTAACTCCAGTTCCAGCGGATCTGACACCTTCACACTAATGTGCATAAAATAAAATTCTAAAAAAAAAAAGTTCAGGTCATCCACTGCTACAGAGATAATGTAAAAAACAAACCCCTCAAACACACTAAGACCAGGTGCACACATGTATCCCCTCCAGTTGGTTGAGGGCAGGAGGGTGGCCAGTCCTTGGCAGCCTGGACTACAGACAGAAAACTGGAGACAAAACAAGAGGAGAGAAAAAAACAAGAGGATTCCTCATTAGAGGGGACTGATACTTTTGCCACCGTGGGGCTTAAGAGTCATGTGCTTTGGCAAAGAGAAGGAAAGGCCATGAGTATAAGGAATAAGCAGCAGTGAGGGGTATGGGTAAGAACAGAGTTGGAGAACTTTGCATAGTGTGTGTGTGTGTGTGTGTGTGTGTGCATGATGCATGTGTGACCACAGAGGTGTGTGTTGTGTGTGTGCCTGTCTCTATGTCTGTTCTATTCTAAACCTATGAGCGTACATGTAGACTGGTAATATTCATCAAATTGCACTTGATTTGTTTGTTTTTCAAAACAGGGTTTCGCTGTAGTTTTGGTACCTATCCTGAATCTCACTCTACAGACCAGGCTGGCCTCAAACTCATAGAGATCCACCTGGCTCTGCCTCCCAAGTACTGGGAATAAAGACATGCACAACTACCACCTGAAGCACCTTAATGCTTTTTTTGTTTTTGTTTTGTTTTGTTTTTTGAGACAGTTTTTTTGTTTTGTTTTGTTTTTTTTTTTTTTTTAGTTTACCTGGCTGTCCTGGAACCGGCTCTCCAGATCAGCTTTCCTTGAACTCACAGAGATCTGCCTGCCTCTGCCTCCCAATCCTGGGATGAAAGGGGTTTTCCCGAACCACCCCGGCTTTCACCTTCATTTTCCAGACAGGGTGTTTCACTGAGCTCAGGCCAGCAAGCTCCCACACTTGCCTCTCTTCAGGCCTCAGATGACATAAGGACACGCCACATCCTGTTTTCACACCACTCCTTCCTTTCTCTGTGGTGCTTAAGCCCATTTCCCCATCTCCCCAGCCCATGTCCAGCTCTGATAGTTCAAAATATTCAGAATTTCCATATTCTTTTTGAGACGGGGTTCCACTCACCTGCAACTCACTCCTGCCTATCCTGGCCTTGGGCTTCTCATACTTAACAGGGCACAGTGACTCAGACCTGGAATTCCTGCCTTGGGGTGTTAGAGACAAGCGGATGAGGATCCTGCTCAAGGTCATCTCTGGCTACAGAGTGGCCTGCCTGGGACAGATGAGACTTTGACTAAACCACAGATGCTAACAGAGTTACAGTGCACCTAAGAGGAACTGAGGCAGCAGGATCCTCAGGAATGTAAAGCCAGCCTGGACTATATACCGAGTTCAGGCCAGCCCGAGTTATAGGGCAATACTCTGTGTGGACACGAAAACCAGATGAAAAGTTTGTAGCAATACTATTCCTATTGACCAAAGTAGACAGAACCAAATGTCAGACAATAAGATGGAAGTGTGCATGTGACACCTTAATACACCTGTCAGGGAATGAAAGCCATTGCCATCTTTGGTTGTTAGGTGGAATGTGTTCCCTTAGCATGCTCTGTGAGACTCTTAGTATTAGGGTGGGTCATTCAAGGTTTTATGTGTGTGTTTTTTTGGTTGGTTGGTTTTAATTTCATCTATCTATTTCAGTCGATTGCAATTTTTATTTTATGTTTGCCATTTTGGATTTGCTATTTGTAGCGATCTTCAGTGTTTGTGAATCTCTGGGGGTCCAGTTTAAGAAAGAGCAGCTGACCTGCCTGGAAGTTGCTCATGTAGAAGAGAGGCAGAGAAAGAGTGACACAGAGACAGAGACAGAGAGATACTCACCAGTGGCTTTCTATTCCAGGGGATGGGGGCAGGTGAACAATACAGCTGTCTTAGGGGGATCACAATGTCAGAGGCCAGATCTCCCTCCCAGGCTGGCCAGAGTCGCCTGAGAAGTCCTCCTCAGTTTTGTCTGAGCAGATCCAGTGGCTGACGCCAGGAAAGGATCCTATAGAATGTACATTCTCAGAGTTGTTGTCGGTGGGTTGGGAAGCATGGGGTTCTGGGGTACTCTTCTCACCCGAGAGTGGAATAAGATTCTCTTTTTTCAGATTGAGCACATTAAAATGTCTGCCCTAGGAGCTTAATAAGCACGACAGATGTGTTCTCCTAGTGCTAGAACACTGTCAAGACACGCTATGGACACAGAAGCCAGCGGAGCATGATTATCATTCCAGGACCCTTGTTTTCATGTCACATTAGGGACACACAGACAGATGTACCATCTACATCAGTCACACACACTTTTCTGTGTCTCATGCTGTGGTATGTTGGCACCGTCTAAGGAGAAAGAACACACGAGATGAGATCTTATCAATGTGACTCTGGGAAGGACAGGGGAGGCTTCCAGGAAGCTTGCCCAAAGGATGTGCAAAAGGCTGCTTACCTGTGCAAGAACAAGCGACCTTACAGATATGCCCCTCTGAGTGCAGACTTGGGCTGGCACAACGCAGGGCCCACAACAGGTTGGTGCCTTCTCATAAGGGTCTCTGGTTTCATCCTCATCAAGGTTTATATCTCTCCCTTATGGTGTGTCACGTGGTGGTGAGTGTGGAATTCAGTTCCCAATGGGAATGGTGGCCTTGAAGGAGCAAGCATGGAGAGGCAGCAGGTGAGTAACTAGAGGGCAGAATTGGTGGAGGGTGAAGACTCAGCCGGCCCTGGAGTCACTCCCCAGTAGAGATTGTTCCAAGCTTTGCTCTGAGTTGGGTCTGAGGACTCAAGCAATGTACCTTGCTGCGATGACATTTGGGTGTTCTTGCAAAAGTTTGGCAGGAGGGTACTCTCTGGAGGAGTCCTACAGGGCTGCTTGCAGGCCACATTGTGAACCTGGGAACCCCCCTTGGGACAGGTGGACACAGGCTAACTAGAAATACTCTCCCTGGAGAGAGAAGTCTCACCTCATGGAGAAGACTATTTTCTCTGCCCAAAAACAGGGAGCCAAGGACACTCACTACCCAGAGGGCAATCTCTGATGTTTAGCCAGGCAGGGGGAGAGAGCAAGAGGCTATTTTTCCATGACACAGCTTAGGGTCCCTTTGCACCTCAACCCTCCCCTCTGAGCAAGACCCTGTGGAAAGCATGTCTTGCTGCCTGGGATTTTACCTGGAGAGATCTGCACTGGCATGGACAGCTCTTCCTCTGCAGGAGGGGCCTGTGTCCACACTACCTCCTGGACACCTGGTCTGGCTCCATTTGGGGCTGTCCGATTCTCAGCCACACCAGTTCCGAATCCGTGGCTCACAAGCCATAGAGGTGGGGCTTGACGAACTCTTCCCAGCCACTCGGGAAGCCGAGGCACACTGCTTCAAATTTAAGGGCAGCACTGGCCACACAGTACCATGGTAGGTAGAGCAACACCAAGACCCTGTATCAAAACAACCAAAAGCTCATTTAAACAATGCCATTTTATTTCCAATGTAGAAAACATATTGCAATGGTTTGGGTGATGGGAGTTAATGCCAGTAGAATTGACCAAGCTGGCCTTTGCTCTGAGTGCAGGGCCATCCTCCTCGGCTTCTGAGAGGCACCTCGTCTCATGCTGCAGAGAGGTGAGACATCCAGGTGACCCACAGTGCTGACAAAGCTGGGATCGCCTTGTCAGCCTACCAACTGGAACCTACTCAGCAGTAATAAGAGTACTCAAAGCTTGGCTTGCTGGGCTCTGTCAACCATAGAGCATCCAGAGAGGACCAACCCAGTGTTCTCAGCAGCATCACCCTGTCTCATTCTCCTTGGTCTTGCTGACTAGGATGCTCCTGCACAGAAGGCCAGGTCTTCCAAAAAGCTACCTGGTTCTTCAAGTAACTGTGTGCTTCTTTATCACTACTTTTACTTAAGTGTGTGTGCAGATCACTCACACATCATATGTTTACACTTGTGTGATTGTACCTGTGTGTCCTTGAATACATACACGTGTATGCTCAAACTTGTATGTATGTAGCACATGTATTCCCTCAAATGTCAATTCACAGATGCTGTACACATTGTGTTTTGGACACAGGCTTTCTCAAGGCCAACAAGACTGATGCACCTGCATCAAATGGAGGTGGTGGTGATGCATGCCTTTGACTCCAGAACTCAGGAGGCAGAGAAAGGCAGATCTCCCTGAGTTCAAGGACAGCCTGGTCATCAGAGCCAGGGCCTGTCTGGAAAAAAACAAACAAACAAAACCAATACATAAACCACAACAGCAAAACAAAACAAAAAGGAGATGCACCTCTCTTCATCTCCCAGTGTTGGGGTGACAAGCTTCAGCAAGCCTGCTCACTTTTATTCTTGCATTCTGGGGAATGAATTCCTCTCACAAGGAAACAGGCAATGTAAAAACAGACAGTCACTGTCCCAGTCCTCTTGTGCTTCTGAATATCGCCCAGGGTGTCCATTTCACACTCTTGACTTGCTGCCCAGTCATCTAGCCTTATGAACACAGAGCCAGGAACAGCAGTGTGTGTCTATGCAGTTTCTTCTTCAAGGCCATCTCCTGGTCAGCAGAGCTATCCAAGGTATTGTGTTCCTTATTATGATGATGGGGAATGAATGAGGACAGACAAAATCATGTTAGATGGGTATAGGGTGCAAGCCTACCCCCCCCCACCCACCAACCCACCCAACCACCCCAGTTGTGGCACCAGTGAAGCAGGACCTCAGCCAACCAGGCGCACTAACACGGAACTGTGTGGAAATGCCACAAGGGGGCATCAAACACCAGAGTTTCTGACAGGTTGCAGGGCCAGCAGCCTTCCTGCCTTTCTTATGTTCTCCAACCTTCCTCCAGACTGTCCCCCACAGGATCAACAGGGAGCACTACTCACACAG